>NC_092266.1:11095756-11193256 GCF_036320965.1 Panulirus ornatus | reverse complement strand
GTGTGTGTGTGTGTGTGTGTGTGTGTGTGTGTGTGTGTGTGTGTGTGTGTGTGTGTGTGTGTGTGTGTGTGTGTGTGTGTGTGTGTGTGTGTGTGTGTGTGTGTGTGTGTGTGTGTGTGTGTGTGTGTGTGTGTGTGTGTGTGTGTGTGTGTGTGTGTGTGTGTGTGTGTGTGTGTGTGTGTGTGTGTGTGTGTGTGTGTGTCGGAGGTGGAGGGAACGAGGAGAAGAGGGAGACCAAATTGGAGGTGGAAAAGATAGAGTGAAAAAGATTTTGTGAGATCGGGGCCTGAACATGCAGGAGGGTGAAAGGTGTGCAAGGAATAGAGTGAATTGGAGCGATGTGGTATACCGGGGTTGACGTGCTGTCAATGGATTGAACCAGGGCATGTGAAGTGTCTGGGGTAAACCATGGAAGTTTTATGGGGACTGGATGTGGAAAGGGAGCTGTGGTTTCATTGCATTACTCATAACTTAAGAATGATTGTGAGCAGATGTGGCCTTTCCTCTTGTTTCCTGGCACTACCTCGCTGACATAGGGAATCACGATGCTGTTTCTTGTAGGGCAGATTGGTGCCAGGAATGGATAAAGGCAAGCAAGTTTATGTACATGTATATATGTATATATATATATATCTATATATATATCTATATATATATATATATAATATATATATATATATATGTGTGTGTGTGTAGACTGAAATAGTGCCTGTAAATCAGTTGGGGAACCAAGGAAAGTTTTGTGAGTTCTGGCTGTGGATAGGGGGCTGTGTTTTCATTGCATTATTCATGGCAACCAGAGAATGGACGTGTGTGAATGCAGCCTGTATTCATCTGTTCTTGGCACAACCTTGCTAACATAGGAAATGGCTATCAAGTATGAAAGAAAGAAAAATATCTACCTCCTACCTTAGCTGACATAAAAAAGAATATCTTACATGTTGTAGAAGGGGGCTTGAACAAGGGGCTCTAGAATCACTCTCAGCCTCATATTTATAATTTATAAAAGTCAGAGCAGGAGACAAGCAATGAGTGCTCAGTTCTATTTAAAGGCTCAGGCTTGGGTGTTTGAATGTTTGTGGATGTAACCAAGATAAGAAGGGAGAGACAGGTAGTATGTTTGAGGAAGGAACCTGGATGTTTTGGCTCTGAGTGAAACGAAGCTCAAGGGTAAAGGGGAAGAGTGGTTTGGGAATGTCTTGGGAGTAAAGTCAGGGGTTAGTGAGAGGACAAGAGCAAGGGAAGGAGTAGCACTACTCCTGAAACAGGAGTGGTGGGAGTATGTGATAGAGTGTAAGAAAGTAAACTCTAGATTGATATGGGTAAAACTGAAAGTGGATGGAAAGAGATGAGTGATTATTGGTGCATATGCCCATGGGCATGAGAAGAAGGATCATGAGAGGCAAGTGTTTTGGGAGCAGCTGAGCGAGTGTGTTAGTAGTTTTGATGCACGAGCCCGGGTTATAGTGATGGGTGATTTGAATGCAAAGGTGCGTAATGTGGCAGTTGAGGGAATAATTGGTGTACATGGGGTGTTCAGTGTTGTAAATGGAAATGGTGAAGAGCTTGTAGATTTCTGTGCTGAAAAAGGACTGGTGATTGGGAATACCTGGTTTTAAAAAGAGAGATATACATAAGTATACGTAATGAAGTAAGAGAGATGGCCAAAGAGCATTATTGGATTATGTGTTAATTGATAGGTGCGCAAAAGAGAGACTTTTGGATGTTAATGTGCTGAGAGGTGCAACTGGAGGGATGTCTGATCACTCTTGTGGAGGCGAAGGTGAAGATGTGTAGAGGTTTTCAGAAAACAAGAGAGAATGTTGGGGTGAAAAGAGTGGTGCGAGGAGCTTGGGAAGGAGACTTCTGTGAGGAAGTACCAGGAGAGACTGAGTACAGAATGGAAAAAGGTGAGAACAATGGAAGTAAGGGGAGTGGGGGAGGAATGGGATGTATTTAGGGAATCAGTGATGGATTGTGCAAAAGATGCTTGTGGCATCAGAAGAGTGGGAGGTGGGTTGATTAGAAAGGGTAGTGAGTGGTGGGATGAGGAAGTAAGATTATTAGTGAAAGAGAAGAGAGAGGCATTTGGATGATTTTTGCTGGGAAAAAATGCAGTTGAGTGGGAGATGTATAAAAGAAAGAGACAGGAGGACAAGAGAAAGGTGCAAGAGGTGAAAAAGAGGGCAAATGAGAGTTGGGGTGAGAGAGTATCATTAAATTTTAGGGAGAATAAAAAGATTTAATGCTTACCTGCAAGAAAGGAAATAGTGAATTAGCATTATAATATAGACTTGTGTGACAAACAGTCATGGCTTGCAGATACCTGGAGAAAAAAAATTTTCATTAGTAGAAACTACTTAAATAATATGCAGCTTGGATTTAGAAAGGATCTTGTACACAACAATTTTCCTCAATGCTCACAATACAATGAATGAAATATTACTAAAGGTGGATGAGAGTTGGATTGTATATTCTTGGACTGTGTCCCACATAATATTAAGAATAAAGATGGAAATCCAGGCTGAGGTCAGGAAAGGAATTATTAAATTTAGTGAAAATTACTGAGAGAGAGAAAAATCATACCAGGGAAGCCTTTTAAGGCAGGGGGAAGTTAGTAATGTGGTTTCCTTCGGGCACATTACTGGTCTTCCTATTCCACATCACTTACTCAGTAGATTGAATTGAATAATTTCTGATTGAGTGACACACCAAAATTAAGTGAGTTTTACCTAAATATGTTTGCTGATGATGCCAAAAAACCTGAATGATATATAAGGTACTAAAGAGAATTGAATTTCATCCCTAGTAAGCTTAAAGTAATAATGATAATGATGAATATATTTTATATAACCACAGAGCACCCTTCATTGGGATCCCATAGCTTTAAGGCTGTATAACAGTCATTTGTTGGGAATTAATTAACTTTTTTGGAGTGAGAAGTTCCTCCATGTGTTTTTACTCCATTTCATCTATTGACAAAGTATAAATTGTCACTGAAGATGACATTTTGTCTTGAGGTTTAGCCCCATGCAGGTTGAATCTGGTACATAGTACATGATCCTTCTATATGCAGGAGTCATATAAAGATATAAAGGACTCTGTGACACGAACTAGGGAAAGTAAGGAGAATTGATGGGAAGATCTGTAGGTCCTGGCTGTGCATTAGGTACATTGCACATGACAGCAATAGAATGGATGAGCGAATATGGCCTCTCCTTATCTGCTACTGGTACTACCTCATTAACACAGGGAAATGGTGATCAAGTATGAAAAAAAATTAGAGTGAATTGGAATGATGTGGTATACCGGGGTTGACGTGCTGTCAATGGATTGAACCAGGGCATGTGAAGTGTCTGGGGTAAACCATGGAAGTTTTATGGGGACTGGATGTGGAAAGGGAGCTGTGGTTTCGATGCATTACACATAACAACTAGAGACTGAGCGTGAACAAATGCTATTTCATGTTTGGTTGGGTGGTGACAGGAATGAATAAAGGTAGCAAGTATGAATATGTACATGTGTATATATATATATATCTATATATATATATATATATCTATATATATATATATAATAATATATATATATATAATATATATATATATATTATATATATATATATAATATATATATATATAATATATATATATATATTATATATATATATATGTGTGTGTGTGTAGACTGAAATAGTGCCTGTAAATCAGTTGGGGAACCAAGGAAAGTTTTGTGAGTTCTGGTTGTGATAGGGGGCTGTGTTTTCATTGCATTATTCATGCAACCAGAGAATGGACGTGTGTGAATGCAGCCTGTATTCATCTGTTTCTTGGCACAACCTTGCTAACATAGGAAATGGCTATCAAGTATGAAAGAAAGAAAAATATCTACCTCCTACCTTAGCTGACATAAAAAAGAATATCTTACATGTTGTAGAAGGGGGCTTGAACAAGGGGCTCTAGAATCACTCTCAGCCTCATATTTATAATTTATAAAAGTCAGAGCATTGGTTCTGATGCTGGCAAATTCCACAAATTCTCTCTACCTTGGCCATCATCAAGAACCATTCATTGAATGCAACCTCCTCAAAACTTGCAGCAAGACAACCCAAGTCCACCTTTGTCAAACAGTACCTTAGTAAGACACTGGATTTAACCTGTGGTCTTAGGTTTCTTCCTTCATGACAGTCAGTTTCTTAGAGTTCTATTCACTCTTGAAGATGATTATTGCCTTTGGGTTAATCTAATTGAAAAGTTTTCTCTAGCCCTCTTCCTTCATCTTGGTATGTTTCATACTTGTTAGGCTGACCACAGATGAGAGAAAAGAAGGTTTTGTTGATTAAAAAACATCTCTCATCTCTCTCAGAGCATGTCCAATGGTAAGTTTTTTCACCTCTGAAACCCTCCCTGGCATCCCCTCCTTTGGAAAAAAAACTTCTCTTTACCTTTTGAGATCATATTGGGTTGTCACCTCTGATCTGCAAAAATCTGAGCTCTGAGTTGTAATTAGGAGCCTGGTGTCCATTACTGGTTAGCCAATATTGTGCCTGAAATGAGCAAATGCAGCAGATACCTTGAAGGTCATTTATAAAGGGTTAACTTAGATGGGTTTCTCCTCCTCATAATATTTAGGGCAGGCTGAATCCTGACCCAAATATTCTCAAGGAATATGTCAAACTCTTGGGACAAAGCCTCAGAGAAAAAAAAGTTTTACAACTTTATAAACGCTCTTGTTTTGCCTATAGAAAATAAAGATTTATGCAAAAAATGATCATCTAAAGAAAAGCAAACCAAAGAAATTTCCATCAGGCGACAAACTTCATTAGGGAGAGGAATAAGTAAAAAATGGCTTCTTTTTCCTCCAAGATGAACTTGACCAAAAAATGTTATAAGCAGCAGATAATCCTTTGGGATGAATTGTATTCACATGCTGATTTTATGTGTTTATTATGGCCAAATGGAAGAAACTTAGTTGAACTCAGTAGTTTCTTGAACTCATTAATAACCCTCCTCTCTTCCAAATTCATGACTTGCTCCTAAAGCTAAAATAAGCTTGGATAATCATGAACCCTTATTGTTACAGCAGGATTTTCTCATCTCCTAGTAAGATATCTGCTTGAATATTAAACAAAATCTGTTTTAGTAATTTGAAAAAAATTTATACCTACTGTCTAAACAGTTTGTTGATTTGGTTGAATACTTTTCTAATATCTAATATTTTTCTTTTTACAGATAATGTGATATTTACTTAGAAAGCAGTATGATGGATATGAAATATAATTATCATCATATCACTCATCCATCATTTCCAATATGATTAGCTTCCTTGGATAAGCACCCAGCTAAGGGCATATATGAAATATCTCGAATTCTGGATAAGAAAGTCGTTGTCACCATGTCTCTGCCTCAACAAGTTACTGTTCCATCTATGTCTGTGGCAGTAACAGTGTCAGTGGCTGTGCCTGGTGTCCATGTTTCAGTCCCTACCATCAATATTGCAGGAAGAGATGATCAAATGAATGTTTATGTTTGGAATAAATCACAGCAGAGTCAAGATACAAAATCTCAAGTTGCAGAAGGTAAGTACGAATGTAGTATTTGTGGCAAGTCTTACACACAACGTAGTAGCTTTGAATACCACAAAAAGACTCATACTGGTGAAAAACCTTATCACTGTGGCATTTGTGGCAAAGCCTTTCTTAATAAAAGTAGTTTAGTTGTGCACAACCGTATTCATACTGGAGAAAGGCCTTTTACATGTGAGGATTGTGGGCGGGGATTCACACAGCGAAGCATGCTCACAGTTCACCGCCGTATTCATACAGGTGAGAGACCATATGTCTGTTCAGAATGTGGTAAAGCATTTTATCAGAGTGATCATTTAACTAAGCATAAACGTATCCATACTGGAGAAAAACCATACAGTTGTGGTGAATGTGGCATGGCTTTCTCAGATAGTAGTGGGTTAAGGCAACATGTGAAAAGACATACAGAGATGGGTCCATGGCGTTGTGAGCCCTGTGATTTGATATATGAGAAACGCACTCCTTATGATCTACACATGATGCAACACCGTGGTGAAAAGCCTTTAGAATGTGATGTTTGTGGTAAGCTCTTTCAATATCGTTCTACTTTAGATCTTCACCGAAAAACACACTTTAAAGAAAAAGTTTTTAAGTGCGATGTTTGTGGGGAGGAATTCACAGGTAAGGTTCTTCTACGGAAGCATTTGAAGCATGTACACACAGAGAGATACTTTGCAAAGCGTTATATAGGTTGGATGGGTGAGAATAAAACAGCCAAGACGCATGGAGATTCAAAACCACTTCGCTGTGATCATTGTGGTCTGTTATTCAAGGACAGTAGCAGATTTCTTCTTCACCAAAAGGTCCATCGCCCAGAAAAAAATTTCAAATGTGAGGAGTGTGGTATGGCATTTGCCAAAAGTTATACTTTAGAGGTTCACCAGCAGATGCATCCACATGCTGAATCCCTCTTTAGTACTGCAACTTTAACAGAGGTATCATGTCAAGGTTTACCCACAACAAACACAGATGTAACCCTTGCTCCTTTGTACCCTGTGACTAACCATACATCAGAACTCAGTCAAGATGCAGAATTGGTTCAGCCAGCCCCTTTGATTATGCCTGGCACTAGCAAGCTTTCAACGTTTGTGAAAGTTCCCATGAGACCCATTTCTGTTAAGGACAAGCGAAATAAGCAGTGGTGATTTTCCAGAGCTCATATAACTGTTGATATATTTATTAGTTGGACTGTATGATTTGTGTTTTGTTTAAGACCAGGAGTACCGATTTGTTAATCAAATTTATTGTGAGATACTTGTGGTGATATATATCTTTTTTTAAAAGAAATCAATAACTTTTGGAAAATATAGCTTTATTATTAGTAAGATTAGTCATATGATACTTGTTTAGAATAAAACTAGCAGTTTGTGTACTGCAGTTCCTTTGACAGTATTGGGTGTTGATAGGTTATGTGCTACAAGATTGTTCTACAGTCAGTCTATGGAAACTTCAAAATAGGACCAAATAATGTCTTTCATAATGTATTTATGTGCATTTATTTAGCTTTAAGGCATGTTGACTTATTGAGAAAGATTAATACCTTGTTCAGTATAGCATAATCACATTCAAAGTTAAAAAAGAAAGGCAATTATATGTTAAATTCAAGTGTGAATTTAGAGTAAAGCCTATACTTAAGACAGTAGAGTTTTGCACTATACACTATGAGAACATTTTATCAGTAAAATTGCCACTTGTTTAGTGTCTAAAATTTGCCAAAATCCTGTTTAAGGGAAAGACTATACGTAGTGTACTTTATAATGGATGTACACCAAATTCAGTGTATATCATTGACCATTATGAATATTCTAAATATCTTTTTTCTACATATTAAGTAAAGCTGTAGAATGATATAAAGTACACCATAATGAACATAGTAGCAGCTTTAATGTGAATTATTGTAAACCTGCTAAATAACACTGTTTCTTATGATTACATAATAAGGAAGTTTATAGACTGGGGACGCATCTGTGCATACCTTGAATATATATTAGGATTAAGATACTGTTGCTGAGCCATGAGTCATTCAGTGATATGAGTACTGAGTATTCTTTCATTCAGTGAACTTTCATTTACTTGATATGATGCAAAAACTAAAGAGCTTTTTATCCCTTAAGCACTGGGAGTCATCATATGATGTGCTTAACAAATACTGTTTTCACAGGCTTGTTTTGGACAACCTGCAAATATTCTTTTATCTTTTTATAGGTGCTAAGTGTCTCTTGGTGACTAATTGGTGCTTATTGCAGAGACTACCACTCTTTAGAAGTAATGATGAAATTTAAATATACATGTATATAAATGTAATTAGTTTGTAAATATGTGTAAATAGTGTTGTAAATAGTGACAAGTGTAATTAAGTGAAAGTGGATCATGAAGCTCATCACCTACCCCACTCCCCTTCCCCTATCACTTCTGCTGTAAGAGTTACACATTATCTTTAGGGCTATCTCCCGGCCATATAAAGTATGTTAGCTTACTTGACTGTACGTATCCTCTGTCTGAATATATTCCTTTCATGAATAGTGGTAAAAATCATTATTAGATTTGCATCAGAGGCTCATCATCCTCACTCTTCCTTCACCTCCACTCTCCGTGTTAACTTTGGCACTATACTATGGCCATACATTAGTTAGCTTTTTTTTTTTTTTTTTTACATATTCTTTACTTTTAGATGTATTTCTTTCATTTTATATTGGGAGGCATAAAATTTCAAGACCTCGTATTCTTTGTTCAAATGTGTGGTTTTATGAAGTCGCCTGGTGTTTAAGGGTTAATAGGTACAGCTGCAGCAATAGAATAATGAAATAGTTATATTGTATTATTATGCCAAAAAACTTACATATATTAGTTGCATATTGTATTTTTTCTTTATCAGTTGGTGCTAAACTGCCACAGAAATTTAATGATAGATAGATTTAATGATTAAAAAGACCTGCATGGGTTGTTATTACATACATTTCACAAATTAATAAACACATCTGAAATTTCAAATTTTATGTTATTCCTGAAAGGTATTTGAGTACAAACATTGTTAAACTCCTCATTACACAATTCCTTCTTGTTCTTTTGAGACTCCTTTACTACATCCTGTTATTTTAATCAGGTTGTCAACTAATTCCTAGATCCTCATCCATTTTTTTTTTAAAGCTCCGTGCTTTCTTTTTGGCTCTTTTGGTTTATTGACCTTTCGGATATTGTACAGAAATATAGAGGCAGGGTTTGTAGAAAGTCCTACTTTGCTAAGGTTTTTGACATAAGATTTGGAGCTTCTTTGTCAATATATTCTAAACTCTAAAAAGAGCCAAATTTGCTACTTGATGGTGAAAATGATAAAATTTGTGCAAAAGTTAGTTGTTGATATGATATGTAACTTCTATTGATAAGATTTATATTGTCTCAGATTCGGTATACAGGATCGTGTTTAGATCTTAAATGGTGATGATGTGGTTAGCAATTGGTACATGTTTTCTACTGTCTTGAGTTAAGCTTAATCCTTTGGACTAGGGAGATGGATGTTCATCCATCCTTTGCTTTTCTTTGGAGTGAGTGTGCTTGAGGACATATCTCTGAGAGGGCTAATGAGCCTATTAGGGGCTGGTAGTTGAAATTACATTTAGTCCATTAAATATTGATACATGTGATAATTTGAACATATTAGATAAACTTGTATATTAGATTAATCAGTTAAGATATAGACAGCTCTCATCTTCTGATGAGAATCAATAAGCTTGATGAGTGGGGCACTAGATGTATATACTTTTGAGTAGACATTTGAAAACAACATGCATATGCTGCCAGATGTGATTTTAATATGCTGTCTGTTTGTAAAATGCCAAATTTTATATTCTTGGACATATGGAGAGAATGAGCAAGGAAAGATTGACAAAGAGGATATAAGTGTCAGAGATGGAGAGAACAAGGAGAAGCAGGAGACCAAATTGGGGGTGGAAAGATGGAATGAAAAAGATTTTGAGCATGTGGAGCCTGAACATACCGGGGGGTGAGAGGCGTGCAAGGAATAGAGTGAATTAGAACGATGTGGTATATCGGGGTCAACGTGCTGTCAGTGGATTGAACCTGGGCATGTGAAGCATCTGGGGTAAATCATGGAAAGTTTTGTGCGGCTTGGATGTGGAAAGGGAGCTGTGGTTTCGATGCATTATACATGACAGCTAGAGACTGAGTGTCAACGAATGTGGCCTTTGTTGTCTTTTCCTAGCGCTACCTCACATACATGCTGGGGGAGGGGGTTGTCATTTCATGTGTGGCGGGATGGTGACGGGAATGAATAAGGGTAGACAGTATGAATTACGTACATGTGTATATATGTATATGTCTGTGTGTGATTGGTTCTCAGTGAATGTTGGTTTGCAGCAGGGGTGTGTGATGTCTCCATGGTTGTTTAATTTGTTTATGGATGGGGTTGTTAGGGAGGTGAATGCAAGAGTTTTGGAAAGAGGGGCAAGTATGAAGTCTGTTGTGGATGAGAGAGCTTGGGAAGTGAGTCAGTTGTTGTTCGCTGATGATACAGCGCTGGTGGCTGATGCATGTGAGAAACTGCAGAAGCTGGTGACTGAGTTTGGTAAAGTGTGTGAAAGAAGAAAGTTAAGAGTAAATGTGAATAAGAGCAAGGTTATTAGGTACAGTAGGGTTGAGGGTCAAGTCAAGTGGGAGGTAAGTTTGAATGGAGAAAAACTGGAGGAAGTAAAGTGTTTTAGATATCTGGGAGTGGATCTGGCAGCGGATGGAACCATGGAAGTGGAAGTGAATCATAGGGTGGGGGAGGGGGCGAAAATCCTGGGAGCCTTGAAGAATGTGTGGAAGTCGAGAACATTATCTCAGAAAGCAAAAATGGGTATGTTTGAAGGAATAGCGGTTCCAACAATGTTGTATGGTTGCGAGGCGTGGGCTATGGATAGAGTTGTGCGCAGGAGGGTGGATGTGCTGGAAATGAGATGTTTGAGGACAATGTGTGGTGTGAGGTGGTTTGATCGAGTAAGTAATGTAAGGGTAAGAGAGATGTGTAGAAATAAAAAGAGCGTGGTTGAAAGAGCAGAAGAGGGTGTTTTGAAATGGTTTGGGCACACATGGAGAGAATGAGTGAGGAAAGATTTACCAAGAGGATATATATGTCGGAGGTGGAGGGAACGAGGAGAAGTGGGAGACCAAATTGGAGGTGGAAAGATGGAGTGAAAAAGATTTTGAGTGATCAGGGCCTGAACATGCAGGAGGGTGAAAGGCGGGCAAGGAATAGAGTGAATTGGATCGATGTGGTATACCAGGGTTGACGTGCTGTCAGTGGATTGAATCAGGGCATGTGAAGCGTCTGGGATAAACCATGGAAAGTTGTGTGGGGCCTGGATGTGGAAAGGGAGCTGTGGTTTCGGGCATTATTGCATGACAGCTGGAGACTGAGTGTGAACGAATGGGGCCTTTGTTGTCTTTACCTAGTGCTACCTCGCACACATGAGGGGGGAGGGGGATGGTATTCCATGTGTGGCGAGGTGGCGATGGGAATGAATAGTGGCAGGCAGTGTGAATTGTGTGCATGGGTATATATGTATGTGTCTGTGTGTGTATATATATGTGTACATTGAAATGTATAGGTATGTATATTTGCATGTGTGGGCGTGTGTGTGTGTACATTGTTTATGGGGGTGGTTTGTGCCATTTCTTTCGTCTGTTTCCTTGTGCTACCTCGCAAACGCGGGAGACAGCGACAAAGCAAAATAAGTAAATAAATTATATATATATATATATATATATATATATGCATTGAGATGTATAGGTATGTATATGTGCGTGTGTGGACATGTATGTATATACATGTATATGTAGGTGGGTTGGGCCATTCTTTCATCTGTTTCCTTGTGCTACTTTGCTAACGTGGGAGACAGCGACAAGTTATAATGAATAGCTGTAAAATATAAGTTTGTAGAGTATTCCTGGGAAATTATATGGGAGGGTATTGATGGAGAGGGTGAAGGCATGTACAGAGCATCAGATTGGGGAAGAGCAGGTGGTTTCAGAAGTGGTAGAGGATGTGTGGATCAGGTGTTTGCTTTGAAGAATGTATGTGAGAAATACTTAGAAAAGCAAATGGATTTGTATGTAGCATTTATGGATCTGGAGAAGGCATATGATAGAGTTGATAGAGATGCTCTGTGGAAGGTATTAAGAATATATGGTGTGGGAGGCAAGTTGTTAGAAGCAGTGAAAAGTTTCTATCAAGGGTGTAAGGCATGTGTACGTGTAGGAAAAGGAAAGTGATTGGTTCTCAGTGAATGTAGGTTTGCGGCAGGGATGTGTGATGTCTCCATGGTTGTTTAATTTGTTTATGGATGGGGTTGTTAGGGAGGTGAATGCAAGAGTCTTGGAAAGAGGGCAAAGTCTCCATGGTTGTTTAATTTGTTTATGGATGGGGTTGTTAGGGAGGTGAATGCAAGAGTCTTGGAAAGAGGGGCAAGTATGCAGTCTGTTGTGGATGACAGAGCTTGGGAAGTGAGTCAATTGTTGTTCGCTGATGATACAGCGCTGGTGGCTGATTCATGTGAGAAACTGCAGAAGCTGGTGACTGAGTTTTGTAAAGTGTGTGAAAGAAGAAAGCTGAGAGTAGATGTGAATAAGAGCAAGGTTATTAGGTACAGTAGGGCTGAGGGACAAGTCAATTGGGAGGTAAGTTTGAATGGAGAAAAACTGGAGGAAGTGAAGTTTTTTAGATATCTGGGAGTGGATTTGGCAGCGGATGGAACCATCGAAGTGGAAGTGAATCATAGGATGGGGGAGAGGGCGAAAGTTCTGGGAGCATTGAAGAATGTGTGGAAGTCGAGAACATTATCTCGGAAAGCAAAAATGGGTATGTTTGAAGCAATAGTGGTTCCAATAGTGTTATATGGTTGCGAGGCATGGGCTATAGATCGAGTTGTGCGCAGGAGGGTGGATGTGCTGGAAATGAGATGTATGAGGACAATATGTGGTATGAGGTGGTTTGAAAGAGTAAGTAATGTAAGGGTAAGAGAGATGTGTGGTAATAAAAAGAGTGTGGTTGAGAGAGCAGAAGAGGGTGTTTTGAAATGGTTTGGTCACATGGAGAGAATGAGTGAGGAAAGATTGACCAAGAGGATATATGTGTCAGAGGTGGAGGAAACGAGGAGAAGTAGGAGACCAAATTGGAGGTAGAAAGATGGAGTGAAAAAGATTTTGAGTGATCGGGGCCTGAACATGCAGGAGGGTGAAAGGCGTGCAAGGAATAGAGTGAATTGGAACGATGTGGTATACCAGGGTCGACGTGCTGCCAATGGATTGAGCCAGGGCATGTGAAGCGTCTGGGGTAAACCATGGAAAGTTCTGTGGGGCCTAGATGTGGAAAGGGAGCTGTGGTTTAGGTGCATTATTACATGAGGGCTAGAGACTGAGTATGAACGAATGTGGCCTTTGTTGTTTTTTCCTAGCGCTACCTCGCACACATGAGGGGGGAGGGGGTTTTTATTTCATGTGTGGTGGGGTGGTGATGGGAATGAATAAAGGCAGCCAGTATGAATTATGTACATATGTATATATGTATATGTCTGTGTGTGTATATATATGTATACGTTGAAATGTATAGGTATGTATATTTGCGTATGTGAACGTGTAAGTATATACATGTGTATGTGGGTGGGTTGGGCCATTCTTTCATCTGTTTCCTTGCGCTACCTCGCTAATGCGGGAGACAGCAACAAAGCAAAAATAAAATAAATAAATAAAATATATGAGGAGAAAGAGAGAGGCTAATAAATTATGAGAGTTATTGTATGTAGGTATAGAGTTCCAAATCACTTATTGCATGCTGTCTCTGTAGGTATCAGTTATGTATCTACATATGACATAAATGGGTAGGAAAATTTCAATCTTATTACACTGTGTCAAGTGTCTTTATCTTTTATTACTAAAATAAAGCTGATAGTTACATGTACAGTACTGCTTTGAAATACACAGTAGGTATTAATGTACATGTATAGGCATAAATGAATCTGTTATCCTGAAGTTGATTGAAGAACCTTCGGGCATTTAAAAGAAGTCCTGGTATGCACAATATGGTTAGGCAGCTTAAAATCTTGCACTATCATAACCAAATCAATTTATCTTTTTTTATATATGCATAGGGCCTACCATTCAGTATCTTATAAAAGGAAATGTTCCTTTCTTTTGCCATGAACTTTTACCGTTGAGCACTTTATGACCTTTCCAGACCATTCAGCTTTTTGTTTCTCACATTTTTGTCACACCTTAGTGCTTACTCTTTCCTCTGGCTTATCTGTTTTATACTTTTTCCCATAAGTTCTCCATATGACTGTGTATTTTCACACATCAGTCACTATTTGTTACACTTTGTAGTAATGACTGGATATCTTCAATACAGCTTCTCTCGAATAAGCTGTGTGTGCAAGTTTTATGATAATTTAAAGCTCAAGTTAATGGTATGAATATTTACACACATATTCTCAAATACCCAGAAGACTGCTACAGTGTATGTTCTTGAAGTCACATCTTTTTGAGCCACGAGACTTGGCTAGAGAGTTGTGCTTAATGATTTTGTGCAGTTCAAGACTGCCTTATAATCCCCATCTCCTGCCCTTCATCCTTGCTGTCAGTATCTTCAGGACTTTTAGAGGCACATGAAAATGTCAAGATCATCATAATGAGTCCAAAGCAGAATGCACCATAATGAGTGAATATGAGTCGTTCACGATGGGTAGTGTAGATCTCCTGGTCAGCTTCAGGAAGGTCAGAGGTGGCTTTTTGCTGGGTAAGGTACCACACCACCAACATGACGGAGTTCTCTATGAACACTAACACAGAGTACACAGTATAGGAGAACCATGGGGCTACCTGTGGGTTTACAGAGAGATTGGAATTATTCTATATACAGATTATACAGTATAGGAGAACCATGGGGCTACATGTCGGTTTACGGAGAGATTTGAATGAATCTATACATAGAACTTGATATTATTATTAGTAATATATTACTTTGCTGTAAATAGAAATGGTGAAGAGCTTGTAGATTTGTGTGCAGTAATACATTACTTTGCAGTAAATGGAAACCGTGAAGAGCTTGTAGATTTGTGTGCTGGAAAAGGACTGGTGATTGGGAATACCTGGTTTAAAAAGAGAGATATACGTAAGTATACACATGTAAGTAGGAGAGATGGCCAGAGAGCATTATTGGATTACGTGTTAATTGATAGGCGCATGAAAGAGAGACTTTTGGATGTTAATGTGCTGAGAGGGGCAACTGGAGGAATGTCTGATCATACAGTATAGGAGAACCATGGGGCTACATGTTGGTTTATGAAGAGATTGGAATGAGTATGAATAGAACTTGATATTATTAATGGTAATACATTATTTTGTAAATGGAAATGGTGAAGAGCTTGTAGATTTGTGTGCTGGAAAAGGACTGGTGATTGGGGATACCTGGTTTAAAAAGAGAGATATACGTAAGTATACACATGTAAGTAGGAGAGATGGCCAGAGAGCATTATTGGATTACGTGTTAATTGATAGGCGCATTAAAGAGAGACTTTTGCATGTTAATGTGCTGAGATAGGCAACTCGAGGGATGTCTGATCATTATCTTGTGGAGGCGAAGATGATTTGTAGAGGTTTTCAGAAAAGAATTGAGAATGTTAGGGTGAATAGAGTGGTGAGCTTGGAAAGGAGACTCATGTGAGGAAGTATCAAGAGAGATTGAGTACAGAATGGAAAAAGGTGAAAGCAAATGACGTAAGGGGAGTGTGGGAGGAATGGGATGTATTTAGGGAAGCAGTGATGCCTTGTGCAAAAGATGCCTGTGGCATGAGAAAGGTGGGAGGTGGGCAGATTAGAAAAGGTAGTGAGTGGTGGGATGAAGAAGTAAGATTATTAGTGAAAGGGAAGAGAGAGGCATTTGGACAAATTTGGCAGGGAAATAGTGAAATGACTGGGAGATGTATAAAGAAAAGAGGTAGGAGGTCAGGAAAGGTGCAAGAGGTGAAGGAGTACGGGCGGAAGAGCAGGTGGTTTCAGAAGTGGTAGAGGATGTGTGGATCAGGTGTTTGCTTTGAAGAATGTATGTGAGAAATACTTAGAAAAGCAAATGGATTTGTATGTAGCATTTATGGATCTGGAGAAGGCATATGATAGAGTTGATAGAGATGCTCTGTGGAAGGTATTAAGAATATATGGTGTGGGAGGCAAGTTGTTAGAAGCAGTGAAAAGTTTCTATCAAGGATGTAAGGCATGTGTACGTGTAGGAAAAGGAAAGTGATTGGTTCTCAGTGAATGTAGGTTTGCGGCAGGGATGTGTGATGTCTCCATGGTTGTTTAATTTGTTTATGGATGGGGTTGTTAGGGAGGTGAATGCAAGAGTCTTGGAAAGAGGGCAAAGTCTCCATGGTTGTTTAATTTGTTTATGGATGGGGTTGTTAGGGAGGTGAATGCAAGAGTCTTGGAAAGAGGGGCAAGTATGCAGTCTGTTGTGGATGACAGAGCTTGGGAAGTGAGTCAATTGTTGTTCGCTGATGATACAGCGCTGGTGGCTGATTCATGTGAGAAACTGCAGAAGCTGGTGACTGAGTTTTGTAAAGTGTGTGAAAGAAGAAAGCTGAGAGTAGATGTGAATAAGAGCAAGGTTATTAGGTACAGTAGGGCTGAGGGACAAGTCAATTGGGAGGTAAGTTTGAATGGAGAAAAACTGGAGGAAGTGAAGTTTTTTAGATATCTGGGAGTGGATTTGGCAGCGGATGGAACCATGGAAGTGGAAGTGAATCATAGGATGGGGGAGAGGGCGAAAGTTCTGGGAGCATTGAAGAATGTGTGGAAGTCGAGAACATTATCTCGGAAAGCAAAAATGGGTATGTTTGAAGCAATAGTGGTTCCAATAGTGTTATATGGTTGCGAGGCATGGGCTATAGATCGAGTTGTGCGCAGGAGGGTGGATGTGCTGGAAATGAGATGTATGAGGACAATATGTGGTATGAGGTGGTTTGAAAGAGTAAGTAATGTAAGGGTAAGAGAGATGTGTGGTAATAAAAAGAGTGTGGTTGAGAGAGCAGAAGAGGGTGTTTTGAAATGGTTTGGTCACATGGAGAGAATGAGTGAGGAAAGATTGACCAAGAGGATATATGTGTCAGAGGTGGAGGAAACGAGGAGAAGTAGGAGACCAAATTGGAGGTAGAAAGATGGAGTGAAAAAGATTTTGAGTGATCGGGGCCTGAACATGCAGGAGGGTGAAAGGCGTGCAAGGAATAGAGTGAATTGGAACGATGTGGTATACCAGGGTCGACGTGCTGCCAATGGATTGAGCCAGGGCATGTGAAGCGTCTGGGGTAAACCATGGAAAGTTCTGTGGGGCCTAGATTTGGAAAGGGAGCTGTGGTTTAGGTGCATTATTACATGAGGGCTAGAGACTGAGTATGAACGAATGTGGCCTTTGTTGTTTTTTCCTAGCGCTACCTCGCACACATGAGGGGGGAGGGGGTTTTTATTTCATGTGTGGTGGGGTGGTGATGGGAATGAATAAAGGCAGCCAGTATGAATTATGTACATATGTATATATGTATATGTCTGTGTGTGTATATATATGTATACGTTGAAATGTATAGGTATGTATATTTGCGTATGTGAACGTGTAAGTATATACATGTGTATGTGGGTGGGTTGGGCCATTCTTTCATCTGTTTCCTTGCGCTACCTCGCTAATGCGGGAGACAGCAACAAAGCAAAAATAAAATAAATAAATAAAATATATGAGGAGAAAGAGAGAGGCTAATAAATTATGAGAGTTATTGTATGTAGGTATAGAGTTCCAAATCACTTATTGCATGCTGTCTCTGTAGGTATCAGTTATGTATCTACATATGACATAAATGGGTAGGAAAATTTCAATCTTATTACACTGTGTCAAGTGTCTTTATCTTTTATTACTAAAATAAAGCTGATAGTTACATGTACAGTACTGCTTTGAAATACACAGTAGGTATTAATGTACATGTATAGGCATAAATGAATCTGTTATCCTGAAGTTGATTGAAGAACCTTCGGGCATTTAAAAGAAGTCCTGGTATGCACAATATGGTTAGGCAGCTTAAAATCTTGCACTATCATAACCAAATCAATTTATCTTTTTTTATATATGCATAGGGCCTACCATTCAGTATCTTATAAAAGGAAATGTTCCTTTCTTTTGCCATGAACTTTTACCGTTGAGCACTTTATGACCTTTCCAGACCATTCAGCTTTTTGTTTCTCACATTTTTGTCACACCTTAGTGCTTACTCTTTCCTCTGGCTTATCTGTTTTATACTTTTTCCCATAAGTTCTCCATATGACTGTGTATTTTCACACATCAGTCACTATTTGTTACACTTTGTAGTAATGACTGGATATCTTCAATACAGCTTCTCTCGAATAAGCTGTGTGTGCAAGTTTTATGATAATTTAAAGCTCAAGTTAATGGTATGAATATTTACACACATATTCTCAAATACCCAGAAGACTGCTACAGTGTATGTTCTTGAAGTCACATCTTTTTGAGCCACGAGACTTGGCTAGAGAGTTGTGCTTAATGATTTTGTGCAGTTCAAGACTGCCTTATAATCCCCATCTCCTGCCCTTCATCCTTGCTGTCAGTATCTTCAGGACTTTTAGAGGCACATGAAAATGTCAAGATCATCATAATGAGTCCAAAGCAGAATGCACCATAATGAGTGAATATGAGTCGTTCACGATGGGTAGTGTAGATCTCCTGGTCAGCTTCAGGAAGGTCAGAGGTGGCTTTTTGCTGGGTAAGGTACCACACCACCAACATGACGGAGTTCTCTATGAACACTAACACAGAGTACACAGTATAGGAGAACCATGGGGCTACCTGTGGGTTTACAGAGAGATTGGAATTATTCTATATACAGATTATACAGTATAGGAGAACCATGGGGCTACATGTCGGTTTACGGAGAGATTTGAATGAATCTATACATAGAACTTGATATTATTATTAGTAATATATTACTTTGCTGTAAATAGAAATGGTGAAGAGCTTGTAGATTTGTGTGCAGGAATACATTACTTTGCAGTAAATGGAAACCGTGAAGAGCTTGTAGATTTGTGTGCTGGAAAAGGACTGGTGATTGGGAATACCTGGTTTAAAAAGAGAGATATACGTAAGTATACACATGTAAGTAGGAGAGATGGCCAGAGAGCATTATTGGATTACGTGTTAATTGATAGGCGCATGAAAGAGAGACTTTTGGATGTTAATGTGCTGAGAGGGGCAACTGGAGGAATGTCTGATCATACAGTATAGGAGAACCATGGGGCTACATGTTGGTTTATGAAGAGATTGGAATGAGTATGAATAGAACTTGATATTATTAATGGTAATACATTATTTTGTAAATGGAAATGGTGAAGAGCTTGTAGATTTGTGTGCTGGAAAAGGACTGGTGATTGGGGATACCTGGTTTAAAAAGAGAGATATACGTAAGTATACACATGTAAGTAGGAGAGATGGCCAGAGAGCATTATTGGATTACGTGTTAATTGATAGGCGCATTAAAGAGAGACTTTTGCATGTTAATGTGCTGAGATAGGCAACTCGAGGGATGTCTGATCATTATCTTGTGGAGGCGAAGATGATTTGTAGAGGTTTTCAGAAAAGAATTGAGAATGTTAGGGTGAATAGAGTGGTGAGCTTGGAAAGGAGACTCATGTGAGGAAGTATCAAGAGAGATTGAGTACAGAATGGAAAAAGGTGAAAGCAAATGACGTAAGGGGAGTGTGGGAGGAATGGGATGTATTTAGGGAAGCAGTGATGCCTTGTGCAAAAGATGCCTGTGGCATGAGAAAGGTGGGAGGTGGGCAGATTAGAAAAGGTAGTGAGTGGTGGGATGAAGAAGTAAGATTATTAGTGAAAGGGAAGAGAGAGGCATTTGGACAAATTTGGCAGGGAAATAGTGCAAATGACTGGGAGATGTATAAAAGAAAGAGGTAGGAGGTCAAGAGAAAGGTGCAAGAGGTGAAAAGAGGGCAATGAGAGTTGGGATGAGAGAGTATCATTAAATTTCAGGGAGAATAAAATGTTTAGAAGGAGGTAAATAAAAAGTGTAAGCCAAGAGAACAAATGAGACAATCGGTGAAGGGGGCTAATGGGAATGTAATAAAAAGTAGTGGTGAAGTGAGGAGATGAAGTGAGTATTTTGAAGGTTTGCAGAATGTGTTTGATGA
This sequence comes from Panulirus ornatus, assembly GCF_036320965.1. NCBI lineage: Eukaryota > Metazoa > Arthropoda > Malacostraca > Decapoda > Palinuridae > Panulirus > Panulirus ornatus. The sequence continues at coordinate 11,173,425 of NC_092266.1, read as the reverse complement.
GAGTGGCAGATATAGGATGTTTTGGTTGAGGTGGTGTGCAAAGAGAGAGGATCAGGGAGAAAGGTTTGGTAAACAGAGAAGAGGTAGTTAAAGCTTTGGGGAAGATGAAAGCCGGCAAGGCGGTGGGTTTGGATGGTATGGCAGTGGAATTTATTAAAAAGGAGGTGACTGTGTTGTTGACTGGTTGATGAGGATATTCAATGTAAGTATGGTTCATGAAGTGCCTGAGGATTGGCGGAATGCATGCATAGTGCCATTGTACAAAGGCAAAGGGGATAAAGGTGAGTGTTCAAATTACAGAGGTATAAGTTTGTTGAGTATTCCTGTGATATTATATGGAAGGGTATTGATTGAGAGGGAAGAGCAGTGTGGTTTCAGAAGTGGTAGAGGATGTGTGGATCAGGTGTTTGCTTTGAAGAATGTATGTGAGAAATACTTTGAAAAACAAGTGGATTTAAATGTAGCATTTATGGATCTGGAGAAGTCATATGATAGAATTGATAGAGATGCTCTGTGGAAGGTATTAAGAGTATATGGTGTGGGAGAGAAGTTGCCAGAAGTGGTGAAAAGTTTTTATCGATGATGTAAGGCATGTGTACGAGCAGGAAGAGAGGAAAGTGATTGGTTCTCAGTGAATGTTGGTTTGTGGCAGGGGTGCATGATGTCTCCATGGTTGTTCAATTTGTTTATGGATGGGGTTGTTAGGGAGGTGAATGCAGGAGTTTTGGAGATAGGGGCAAGTATGCAGTCTGTTGTGGATGAGAGGGCTTGGGAAGTGAGTCAGTTGTTGTTTGCTGATGATACACGCTGGTGGCTGATTCGGGTGAGAAACTGCAGAAGCTAGTGACTGAGTTTGGTAAAGTGTTTGAAAGAGAAAGCTGAGAGTAAATGCAAATAAGAGCAAGGATATTAGGTTCAGTGGGGTTGAAGGACAAGTAAATTGGGAGGTAAGTTTGAACAGAGAAAAACTGGAGGAATTAAAGTGTTTTAGATATCTAAGAGTCGATTTAGCAGTGGATGGAACCATGGAGGCGGAAGTGAGACACAGGGTGGGGGAGGGGGCAAAGGTTCTGGGAGCATTGAAGAATGTGTGGAAGGCAAGAACGTTATCTCATAGAGCAAAAATGGGTATGTTTGAAGGAATAGTGGTTCCAACAATGTTATATGGTTGCGAGGCATGGGCTATAGATAGGGTTGTGTGGAGGAGGGTGGATGTGTTGGAAATGAGATGTTTGAGGACAATATGTGGTGTGAGGTGGTTTGATCAAGTAAATAATGAAAGGGTAAGAGAGATGTGTGGTAATAAATAGATTTGTGGTTGAGAGAGCAGAAGAGGGTGTATTGATATTGAAATGGTTTGGTCACATGGAGAAAATGAGTAAGGAAAGATTGACAAAGAGGGTATACGTGTCAGAGGTGCAGGGAACGAGAAGTGGGAAACCAAATTGGAGGTGGAAGGATGTGGTGAAGAAGATTTTGAGGGATCGGGGCCTGAACATACAGGAGGGTGAAAGGCGTGCAAGGAATAGAATGAATTGGAACGATGTGGTATACTGGGGTCAACGTGCTGTCAATGGATTGAACCTGGGCATGTGAAGCGTCTGGGGTAAACCATGGAAAGTTTTGTGGGGCCTAGATGTGGAAAGGGAGCTGTGGTTTCAGTGCATTACACACAACAGCTAGAGACTGTGAATGAATGTGGCCTTTGTTGTCCTTTCCTAGCGCTACCTTGTGTTCACACACGGGGAGGGGGGTGCCATTTCATGTGTGGTGGGGTGGCAACGGAAATGGATGAAGGCAGCAAATATGAATGTGTACATGTGTATATATGTATATGTCTGTGTATGGACTTGTATGTATACATTGAAATGTGGGTGTGTATGTATATACATGTGTATGTGGGTGGGTTGGGTCATTCTTTCATCTGTTTCCTTGCACTACCTCACTAGTATGGGAGACAGTAACAAAGTATAATAAAAAAACATTACTTTTTATTTAAGTATTGGTATTAGCAATGAATTCATTGTATCTGTAATGTAATGAACAGGGACCAGTATGTACTCACCTTTAATCTGGCTTTCATATTGAACTCTAAATATGCAAAGATGAAGACAAAAGCACTAAAGAGACATATGAATATACGTTTAACTCTGTTCTTGTTGGCTGCAACTGTCTGGAAGAGGAACATGAGGATGACGTGGATTCCAATAACAACAAAAATCCACCATTGGAGAGCACCAGCAAAGAGTGCCATCACCTCAAACCTGGCCACCAGGAAGGATGTCCACCATATGAATGCCAGTATCTGTAATGCATATTAAGAAAAAATTTAGATGGTGAAGCTAGTGTGTCACATTGGCCTCAACATCATAATTATGACCTCAAAGAATGAATGAGCTTACTATATATATGCAAGTACTTCTAATTCTTCAAATTAAAGAATTCATTCAATCAAACATTATTGGTTTATAGTGACATGAGATGTGTGAAAGAAGTATTTTTGTTGTGAGGATAACAAGCTAAGAATGCAGAAATTCAAAATACAGCAAATGTGAAGAAAAGGAAATAACCATATCTTTATTAACAAGTGAAAGTAGAAGTGGGTTATACTGAGACATAGGATACCTACTTTAGATTTAACTGAAAAATCATTTTCTTCTCATGCATGGAGATGAATTCTTCATATAACCTAACAAGCAAAAGTGTCCACTAACAATTGACTGCATCTTACTCCAACAGGTACCTCTTGGAGTCCTTAATACTTCAAAGGGCTGGGTGGAAAGGTGGTACACAACTTGTGATATAAAGCAATGCTTCAGGTCACATTAGCTCAGTAATCAGTTCATTATTTACTTACAATAGCTTTAATTTACTTTTGTAACATTGAATATAGAGATATAATTTAGTTGTCTCTGTGATCAGAATTGTTTCTGTGAATGCGTCCTTCTTCTCTTTAGTTTACAACTGATAAAAGTGCATGGCACCATGCGTAGTGAATGCTTTCTGTGTTTTACCCAGCTTTTGTCCCGTCACTGTTTTGCTGTGGGTAGTAACCTTTGTCACCAGATATTATAAACTTGGTGCTTAGAAGAGTGCTTTACTTTCACTGCTATAAATACAGAAAGTTGCCAGAGGCCATGACACATTCACTTATATTAAAAGAAATAAAGGATTTAGTTGATTTGGTACCTGTAGATGTCAGACTGAGGAGTACAATGTCATGTTGATGCAGCAGGGAAATTTTTGATGGAATTTTTCATACAAAATTCCATTAATTTCTTGCAGAATGGTCACTTATATAAACTCTTATGTGTTTAAACAAAACTGTTGTGTTAATAGAAGCAAGAAAAAATGCAGTCATACCCATAATTCTGACTGTGCCACCTGGCTATGCAATGCTCTGTGACACCTTACAGTAGTGGTATAATTGAACTACATCCAAGTAAGTTCTAAATTCTTATGATCAGATATTGGTATTCAGTTCTTTACCACATTAAAAATGAGGGGATAATTTTTTGTGTTTGTATGTTTGTTCTTTGTTTTCCAAAGCTGCATTAGGGGAGTGGGATGTGTACCTGCTGCCTCTTGGAAAGAGTTAAAGGATTCAGGTGCAGTGGTTATGTCACTGGTTGTGGCTGTATCTTTACTCTGAGCATGAGATATTTTAATTTACTAACTCAGTAGCCTTGGACTAGCAGCATCCCCCTGACCCAGTAAAGGTATTACTTAATACTGTAGTTGTCTTAATCATATATTGTTAGACATTAGTGGAGTTTAGTCACATAAATGAAATCAGTGTTTGCAACCAGACCTGAACAAAGAAAGGCATCCTAAAGCGCTTATGGTCTTCCATATCACCACTGATTATCTGGCTAGTTGTAACATTCTTCTGGTAGGTAGAGATAACCGTTGAAGCCAGTGACAGTAGGGAGAAGGAGACTTGAACCACTTCTATTGTTTCTGTGGGAGCATGAGAGACATGTCAGGATGAGATCTGCAATTGAAAAATGGTACTACAGTATATAGAATTTGTGGAAATTGATGTGTTTCTCCCATTACTTATGAACAACCATGGGAACAGTTACAGCATTACACACCAACTTGGGAGAAAGGCAACTCTTGTCTCCTGAGAGTTATCTTATACAGTCGAAGCAGTATCTGTGGGGCAGCCTCAGTAAAGGCTTCCAGGAACTTGACGAGGTATGCTCGGCTGGGACGATTCAGGTACTCCAGGTGGTAATCACGGTTTTCCGGGAAGAGGGACATAATGCCATGGTAGATTTGATGCAAATCTCTGTCCGATGGAGAAAGAGATTTTATCATATCTGTATTTTTTATATTAATATTTTTTCAAGACCTTATAGTTTACTGCCCCTGTTTGTAACATTTCCATACTTAGTTCCACTGATGGAGAGTGAATTGTGAAGATTAGAGTCATAGTAGCTATCCTAAGAATGTGATATGAAGATCAGATTCTATAAAACATTAAAGTTCAAAAGCTTTTCATGTAGAGTGTTAAAGAGCTGAAGGAAAAAATGATGGGAAAAAAATTCTGTGATTGGTGAACTAGAAACTAATGGGATGATAGTGTTTAGACTTAACGACCTTTGATTAATGAACATTCTTATGTGCTGAATTCAGTCCCAACATGATTTTCAACTCCTTTGTCTCAGTTGTCTGTTTAATTTGAGAGTTTTTAATAGCCCATCTCGTCATCCCTGCTGTGCTGAAACCACAGTGTATCATCCAAAGATTGTCCACACTTGTGGTCTCATACATTAGTTTCAGCAGGCTGGAACCAATGACCACATTTTCACCCTTAATTTACTTAACTTTCTACCCCAGGATTTCTTTCTGTCTTTTTAAGGCTCCTGCATGGCTTAGGAATTCTGCCACACCCACTGGGCTGGACATGGTCATAAAGTGTGGTGATGCTGTGTGTTTCTATGTGGGGATAGTGTAGGGCATTTGAGCGGTGGTGTCTTCCTTGTGGTAGTTGCATTGTGGGCATGAAGGATCCTAAGATGTGTTGAATTGGTGTTCGTTTTATTGTAAGGATGAGTGATATCCAGAGTGTAGATGGGAACGTGTGATTTGTGTTTGTCTGGGTGAGTGTGGTTTCAGATTGAAATATGTCTGAAGGGATGGTGTTTAAGACTGAATTGGGAAGGTTTATTTTATTGGTTTATTCTAGTGTTTGTCAAGTAATTTTAGTGTGTGTCTGTGTGTTTTGACAGGGTAATATTTGCTGGGGGTGAAGGGATCAGGGTGTAGAGATTGAGGAATTGTGAGGCATAGGATAGGGTTTTTATTTCTACTTTGGAATTGGTGGTTAGTTATGGAGTGATTTTGATGGGAGGGATTTATTGCTATTGCAAAGAATTACATTCCAAGCATGTGGAGGTAGGATTAAGGATCTACTTTTAGTGTGTATGTGTGGAGTATCTGTGGTTGCATGGCAACCAGTGATTGTTCTCACTGCTCTATTTTTTCGTGGTTTGCAGCACTGTTATATTTGCTTTGGAGAGGACTAGAAGACCAGGCAGGTGACACATAGTTTTGAGTTAAGTAGATGAATTTTTTGTGGAAGATGCCATGGGATTCTCTTTCTTGTCCAAATCTAGTGCCATTAGGTTTTTGAAGGGCATTTAGTTTGTGTATTGCTACTGTGTGGATTTTATGTTAAATGATATTGATGTGGATCATATATCTAGAATGGTTGACGTGTTGTTCATTGGGAGTGATTGTCCATTCAAGATGGTTGGAGGGTGTCTGCTGGATTCATGATTGTTTGGGGTTGAAAGAACTATTGATGACTTGTTTGAAGATGTAAACATTCTGCACTGTTCCAGTTGTGTTCAGTACTGCTGCATGTTTGATTTTTGGTAGTCATCAGGGTGTGATTGCAAGGTCATCTATATGGGAAAAGACCTTCCTGTTGTAGTTAGCAGGAGGTAATGGAAGGTCATGCAGGAAGCTGAAGAAGGTTGAAGAAGTAACTGCTTCTTAGGAAACACTGTTGTTGTGTTTAAAGGTTTTAGAAGTGAAGCCATTATGATTAATGGCCAGCTATGAAATTGACTAATACCTTTTTGTAATTGTTATGGAAGGTGATGTCAAGCATCTTTAATGTGAGAATTTGTCAAGAGGCACAGTTAAATTATTTTTTGATATCAGTTGCAACTAGTACTGTGTGAGATGGGGGGATGTGGTTGGTGTAAGCCATATAGGATGGATTTTGCTTGCTCAGGTTACATTGTGAGCGAAAAGTCACCTCTGGAGAGGCTGTATTCTTCCTTAATTGAGGAATCAGAGGACAGTTTTTCAAAAACCTGTCACTTCAGAGGAGTCTACCCTGTCCATGCTACTGAGTCCAGTGCAGCCAAGAAGTTACAGTGGCCCTTGGAAATGGGATAGGGAAAAAAGAATGCTTCCCATGTATTCCCTGCGTGTTGTAAAAGGCAACTAAAAGGGGAGAGAGTGAGGGGCTGGAAATCCTCCCCTCCTCTTTCGAATTTTCCAAAAGAAGGAACAGAGAATGGGGCCAAGTGAGGACATTCCCTCTAAGGCTGAGTCCTCTGTTCTTAATGCCTGTAGAAGGCATATGATAGAGTTGATAGAGATGCTCTGTGGAAGGTATTAAGAGTATATGGTGTGGAAGGTAAGTTGCTAGGAGCAGTGAAAAGTTTTTATTGAGGATGTAAGGCATGTGTACGAGTAGGAAGAAAGGAAAGTGATATGTTCCCAGTGAATGTCAGTTTGCGGCAGGGGTGTGTGATGTCTTCATGGCTGTTTAATTCATTTATGGATGGGGTTGTTAGGGAGGTAAATGCAAGAGCTTTGGAGAGAGGGGCAAGTATGCAGTCTGTTGTGGATGAGAGGGCTTGGGAAGTGAGTCAGTTCTTGTTCGGTGATGATACAGCGCTGGTGGCTGATTCGGGTGAGAAACTGCAGAAGTTGGTGACTGAGTTTGGTAGTGTGTGAAAGAAGAAAGCTAAGAGTAAATGTGAATAAGAGCAAGGTTATTAGGTTCAGAAGGATTGTGGGACAACTCATTTGGGAGGTAAGTTTGAATGGAGAAAAAATTGAGGAAGTGAAGTGTTTCAGATATCTTGGAGTGGATTTGGCAGCAGATGGAACCATGGAAGCAGAATTGAATCATAGGGTGGAGGAGGGGGGGCAAAACTTCTGGTAGCATTGAAAAATATGTGGAAGTCGAGAATGTTATTTGGAAAGCAAAAATGGGTATGTTTGAAGGAATAGGAATTCCAACAATTATATATGGTTGTGAGGCATGGGCTGTAGATAAAGTTATGCGGAGGAGGGTGGATGCACTGGAAATGAGATGTTTGAGGACAATATGTGGTGTGAGGTGGTTTGAAAGAGTAAGTAATAATAGGGTAAGAAAGATGTGTGGTAATAAAAAGTGTGGTTGAGAGAGCAGAAGAGGGTGTTTTGAAATGGTTTGGTCACATGAAGTGAATGAGTGAGGAAAGATTGATGAAGAGGATATATGTGTCAGAGGTGGAGGGAACAAGGAGAAGTGGGAGACCAAATTGGAGGTGGAAAGATGGAGTGAAAAAGATTTTGAGTAAGCGGGGCCTGAACATGCAGGAAGGTGAAGGGTATGCAACGAATGCAGTGAATTGGAATGATGTGGTATACCATGGTCGACGTGCTGTCAGTGGATTGAACCAGGGCATGTGAAGCGTCTGGGGTAAACCATGGAAAGTTCTGTGGGGCCTGGATGTGGAAAGGGAGCTGTGGTTTTGGTGCATTATAAATGACACCTAGTGACTGAGTGTGAACGAATGTGGCCTTTGTTGTCTTTTCTTAGCGATACCTCGTGCACATGCGGGGGGAGGGGGTTGTTATTTCATGTGTGGTAGGGTGGCGGTGGGAATGAATAAAGGCAGACTATGAATTATGTACATGTGTATATATGTATATGTCTGTATGTGTATGTATATGTATACGTTGAGATTTATAGGCATGTATATTTGCGTGTGTGGACGTGTATGTATATACATGTGTATGTGGGTGGGTTGGGCCATTCTTTCATCTGTCTCCTTGCGCTACCTCGCTAACGTGGGGGACAGCGACAAAGTAAAATATATAAAGTAAAATGAGATGTATAGGTATATATGTGTGCGTGCGTGAACCTGTATGTATATACATTGGTATGTGGGTGGGTTGGGCCATTCTTTCGTCTATTTCCATGCGCTACCTCGCTAACACAGGAGACAGCAACAAAGTATAATAATAATAAAAAACTCACACACACACACACACACACACATATATATATATATATATATATATATATATATATATATATATATATATATATATATATATATATGTATATATATATATATATATATATATATATATATATATATATATATATATATATATATATATATATATTATCCCTGGGGATAGGGGAGAAAGAATACTTCCCACGTATTCCCTGCGTGTCGTAGAAGGCGACTAAAAGGGGAGGGAGTGGGGGGCTGGAAATCCTCCCCTCTCATTATTTTTTTTAATTTTCCAAAAGAAGGAATAGAGAAGGGGGCCAGGTGAGGATATTCCCTTAAAGGCCCAGTTCTCTGTTCTTAACGCTACCTCGCTAATGCAGGAAATGGCGAATAGTTTGAAAGAAAGAAGAAAAAAAAGATATATATATATATATATATATATATATATATATATCTGTTTCCCATTTTAGAAAGTTAATACAAGGAGGGGAGGATTTCTGGCCCCCCGCTCCCGTCCCCTCTAGTCGCTTTCTACGACACGCGAGTGGGAGATGTATAAAAGAAAGAGACAGGAGGTCAAGAGAAAGGTGCAAGAGGTGAAAAAAAGGGCAAATGAGAGTTGGGGTGAGAGAGTATCATTAAATTTTAGGGAGAATAAAAAGATGTTCTGGAAGGAGGTAAATAAAGTGCGTAAGACAAGGGAGCAAATGGGAACTTCAGTGAAGGGCGCGAATGGGGAGGTGATAACAAGTAGTGGTGATGTGAGAAGGAGATGGAGTGAGTATTTTGAAGGTTTGTTGAATGTGTTTGATGATAGAGTGGCAGATATAGGGTGTTTTGGTCGAGGTGGTGTGCAAAGTGAGAGGGTTAGGGAAAATGATTTGGTAAACAGAAAAGAGGTAGTGAAAGCTTTGCGGAAGATGAAAGCCGGCAAGGCAGCAGGTTTGGATGGTATTGCAGTGGAATTTATTAAAAAAGGGGGTGACTGTATTGTTGACTGGTTGGTAAGGTTATTTAATGTATGTATGACTCACGGTGAGGTGCCTGAGGATTGGCGGAATGCGTGCATAGTGCCATTGTACAAAGGCAAAGGGGATAAGAGTGAGTGCTCAAATTACAGAGGTATAAGTTTGTTGAGTATTCCTGGTAAATTATATGGGAGGGTATTGATTGAGAGGGTGAAGGCATGTACAGAGCATCAGATTGGGGAAGAGCAGTGTGGTTTCAGAAGTGGTAGAGGATGTGTGGATCAGGTGTTTGCTTTGAAGAATGTATGTGAGAAATACTTAGAAAAGCAAATGGATTTGTATGTAGCATTTATGGATCTGGAGACAGCGGCAAAAAAAAAAATATATATATATATATATTTTTTTTTTTTTTTTTTTTGCCGCTGTCTCCCGCGTTTGCGAGGTAGCGCAAGGAAACAGACGAAAGAAATGGCCCAACCCACCCCCATACACATGTATATACATACGTCCACACACGCAAATATACATACCTACACAGCTTTCCATGGTTTACCCCAGACGCTTCACATGCCCTGATTCAATCCACTGACAGCACGTCAACCCCGGTATACCACATCGCTCCAATTCACTCTATTCCTTGCCCTCCTTTCACCCTCCTGCATGTTCAGGCCCCGATCACACAAAATCTTCTTCACTCCATCTTTCCACCTCCAGTTTGGTCTCCCTCTTCTCCTCGTTCCCTCGACCTCCGACACATATATCCTCTTGGTCAATCTTTCCTCACTCATTCTCTCCATGTGCCCAAACCATTTCAAAACACCCTCCTCTGCTCTTTCAACCACGCTCTTTTTATTTCCACACATCTCTCTTACCCTTACGTTACTTACTCGATCAAACCACCTCACACCACACATTGTCCTCAAACATCTCATTTCCAGCACATCCATCCTCCTGCGCACAACTCTATCCATAGCCCACGCCTCGCAACCATACAACATTGTTGGAACCACTATTCCTTCAAACATACCCATTTTTGCTTTCCGAGATAATGTTCTCGACTTCCACACATTCTTCAAGGCCCCCAGAATTTTCGCCCCCTCCCCCACCCTATGATCCACTTCCACTTCCATGGTTCCATCCGCTGCCAGATCCACTCCCAGATATCTAAAACACTTCACTTCCTCCAGTTTTTCTCCATTCAAACTCACCTCCCAATTGACTTGACCCTCAACCCTACTGTACCTAATAACCTTGCTCTTATTCACACATATATATATATATATATATATATATATATATATATATATATATATATATATATATATATATCAACCCTACTGTACCTAATAACCTTGCTCTTACTCACATTTACTCTTAACTTTCTTCTTCCACACACTTTACCAAACTCCGTCACCAGCTTCTGCAGTTTCTCACATGAATCCGCCACCAGCGCTGTATCATCAGCGAACAACAACTGACTCACTTCCCAAGCTCTCTCATCCCCAACAGACTTCATACTTGCCCCTCTTTCCAAGACTCTTGCATTTACCTCCCTCACAACCCCATCCATAAACAAATTAAACAACCATGGAGACATCACACACCCCTGCCGCAAACCTACATTCACTGAGAACCAATCACTTTCCTCTCTTCCTACACGTACACATGCCTTACATCCTCGATAAAAACTTTTCACTGCTTCTAACAACTTGCCTCCCACACCATATATTCTTAATACCTTCCACAGAGCATCTCTATCAACTCTATCATATGCCTTCTCCAGATCCATAAATGCTACATACAAATCCATTTGCTTTTCTAAGTATTTCTCACATACATTCTTCAAAGCAAACACCTGATCCACACATCCTCTACCACTTCTGAAACCACACTGCTCTTCCCCAATCTGATGCTCTGTACATGCCTTCACCCTCTCAATCAATACCCTCCCATATAATTTACCAGGAATACTCAACAAACTTATACCTCTGTAATTTGAGCACTCACTCTTATCCCCTTTGCCTTTGTACAATGGCACTATGCACGCATTCCGCCAATCCTCAGGCACCTCACCATGAGTCATACATACATTAAATAACCTTACCAACCAGTCAACAATACAGTCACCCCCTTTTTTAATAAATTCCACTGCAATACCATCCAAACCTGCTGCCTTGCCGGCTTTCATCTTCCGCAAAGCTTTTACTACCTCTTCTCTGTTTACCAAATCATTTTCCCTAACCCTCTCACTTTGCACACCACCTCGACCTAAACACCCTATATCTGCCACTCTGTCATCAGACACATTCAACAAACCTTCAAAATACTCATTCCATCTCCTTCTCACATCACCACTACTTGTTATCACCTCCCCATTTACGCCCTTCACTGAAGTTCCCATTTGCTCCCTTGTCTTACGCACCCTATTTACCTCCTTCCAGAACATCTTTTTATTCTCCCTAAAATTTACTGATAGTCTCTCACCCCAACTCTCATTTGCCCTTTTTTTCACCTCTTGCACCTTTCTCTTGACCTCCTGTCTCTTTCTTTTATACTTCTCCCACTCAGTTGCATTTTTTCCCTGCAAAAATCGTCCAAATGCCTCTCTCTTCTCTTTCACTAATACTCTTACTTCTTCATCCCACCACTCACTACCCTTTCTAAACAGCCCACCTCCCACTCTTCTCATGCCACAAGCATCTTTTGCGCAATCCATCACTGATTCCCTAAATACATCCCATTCCTCCCCCACTCCCCTTACTTCCATTGTTCTCACCTTTTTCCATTCTGTACACAGTCTCTCCTGATACTTCTTCACACAGGTCTCCTTCCCAAGCTCACTTACTCTCACCACCTTCTTCACCCCAACATTCACTCTTCTTTTCTGAAAACCCATACTAATCTTCACCTTAGCCTCCACAAGATAATGATCAGACATCCCTCCAGTTGCACCTCTCAGCACATTGACATCCAAAAGTCTCTCTTTCGCACGCCTGTCAATTGGGAGGTGAGTTTGAATGGTGAAAAACTGGAGGAAGTGAAGTGTTTTAGATATCTGGGAGTGGATCTGTCAGTGGATGGAACCATGGAAGCGGAAGTGGATCATAGGGTGGGGGAGGGGGCAAAAATTTTGGGAGCCTTGAAAAATGTGTGGAAGTCGAGAACATTATCCCGGAAAGCAAAAATGGGTATGTTTGAAGGAATAGTAGTTCCAACAATGTTGTATGGTTGCGAGGCGTGGGCTATGGATAGAGTTGTGCGCAGGAGGATGGATGTGCTGGAAATGAGATGTTTGAGGACAATGTGTGGTGTGAGGTGGTTTGATCGAGTAAGTAACGTAAGGGTAAGAGAGATGTGTGGAAATAAAAAGAGCGTGGTTGAGAGAGCAGAAGAGGGTGTTTTGAAATGGTTTGGGCACATGGAGAGAATGAGTGAGGAAAGATTGACCAAGAGGATATATGTGTCGGAGGTGGAGGGAACGAGGAGAAGAGGGAGACCAAATTGGAGGTGGAAAGATGGAGTGAAAAAGATTTTGTGTGATCGGGGCCTGAACATGCAGGAGGGTGAAAGGAGGGCAAGGAATAGAGTGAATTGGAGCGATGTGGTATACAGGGGTTGACGTGCTGTCAGTGGATTGAATCAAGGCATGTGAAGCGTCCGGGGTAAACCATGGAAAGCTCTGTAGGTATGTATATTTCCGTGTGTGGACGTGTGTATGTACATGTGTATGGGGGGGGTTGGGCCATTTCTTTCGTCTGTTTCCTTGCGCTACCTCGCAAACGCGGGAGACAGCGACAAAGTATAAAAAAAAAAAAAAAAAAAAAAATATATATATATATATATATATATATATATATATATATATATATCTCTCTTTCTTTCATACTATTCGCCATTTCCCGCATTAGCGAGGTAGCGTTGAGAACAGAGGACTGGGCCCTTGAGGGAATATCCTCACCTGGGCCCCTTCTCTGTTCCCCTTCTCTTTTGGAAAATTAAAAAAAAAAGTGAGAGGGGAGGATTTCCAGCCCCCCGCTCCCTCCCCTTTTAGTCGCCTTCTACAACACGCAGGGAATACGTGGGAAATATTCTTTCTCCCCTATCCCCAGGGATAATATATATATATATATATATATATATATATATATATATATATATATATATATATATATATATTATTTTTTTTTTTTTTTCTGCTGCTCTCTTCCACGTTTGTGAGGTAGCGCAAGGAAACAGACGAAAGAAATGGCCCAACCCACCCCCATACACATGTATATACATACATGTCCACACACGCAAATATACATACCTACACAGCTTTTCATGGTTTACCCCAGACACTTCACATATATCCGACACATATATCCTCTTGGTCAATCTTTCCTCACTCATTCTCTCCATGTGCCCAAACCATTTCAAAACACCCTCTTCTGCTTTCTCAACCACGCTCTCTTTATTTCCACACATCTCTCTTACCCTTACGTTACTTACTCGATCAAACCACCTCACACCACACATTGTCCTCAAACATCTCATTTCCAGCACATACACCCTCCTGCACACAACTCTATCCATAGCCCACGCCTCGCAACCATACAAAATTGTTGGAACCACTATTCCTTGAAACATACCCATTTTTGCTTTCCGAGATAATGTTTTCGACTTCCACACATTCTTCAAGGCTCCTAGGATTTTCGCCCCCTCCCCCACCCTATGATCCACTTCCGCTTCCATGGTTCCATCCGCTGCCAGATCCACTCCCAGATATCTAAAACACTTTACTTCCTCCAGTTTTTCTCCATTCAAACTTACCTCCCAATTGACTTGACCCTCAACCCTAAATATATATATTTATTATTATTTATTTTATTTATTTTGCTTTGTCGCTGTCTCCCACGTTTGCGAGGTAGCGCAAGGAAACAGACGAAAGAAATGGCCCAACCCACCCCCATACACAATGTATATACATACACGTCCACACACGCAAATATACATACCTATACATCTCAATGTACACATATATATACACACACAGACACATACACATATACCCATGCACACAATTCACACTGTCTGCCTTCATTCATTCCCATCGCCACCTCGCCACACATGGAATACCATCCCCCTCCCCCCTCATGTGTGCGAGGTAGCACTAGGAAAAGACAACAAAGGCCCCATTCGTTCACACTCAGTCTCTAGCTGTCATGCAATAATGCCCGAAACCACAGCTCCCTCTCCACATCCAGGCCCCACACAACTTTCCATGGTTTACCCCAGACGCTTCACATGCCCTGATTCAATCCACTGATAGCACGTCAACCCCGGTATACCACATCGATCCAATTCACTCTATTCCTTGCCCTCCTTTCACCCTCCTGCATGTTTAGGCCCCGATCACACAAAATCTTTTTCACTCCATCTTTCCACCTCCAATTTGGTCTCCCACTTCTCCTCGTTCCCTCCACCTCCGACACATATATCCTCTTGGTCAATCTTTCCTCACTCATTCTCTCCATGTGCCCAAACCATTTCAAAACACCCTCTTCTGCTCTCTCAACCATGCTCTTTTTATTTCCACACATCTCTCTTACCCTTACACCCTTACATTACTTACTCGATCAAACCACCTCACACCACACATTGTCCTCAAACATCTCATTTCCAGCACATCCACCCTCCTGCGCACAACTCTATCCATAGCCCACGCCTCGTAACCATACAACATTGTTGGAACCACTATTCCTTCCAGGATATGTATATATATATATATATAGGGGATAGGGGAGAAAGAATACTTCCCACGTATTCCCTGCGTGTCGTAGAAGGCGACTAAAAGGGAAGGGAGCGGGGGGCTGGAAATCCTCCCCTCTCGTTTTTTTTTTTTTTTTTTTTTTTTTTTTTTTCCAAAAGAAGGAACAGAGAAGGGGGCCAGGTGAGGATATTCCCTCAAAGGCCCAGTCCTCTGTTCTTAGCGCTACCTCGCTAATGCGGGAAATGGCGAATAGTATGAAAAAAAAAAAAAAAAAAATATATATATATATATATATATATATATATATATATATATATATATATATATACACATAAACGTCCATATACGCATGCATACATACATACATATACCCTTACACACATACACAGACATATACATATACACACATGTACATATTCATACTTGCTTGCCTCTATCCATTCCTGTCACTACCCCACCACAAGGGAATTATCTTTTACCCACTGCTTCAGCAAGGTAGCACCAGGAAAGCTGACAAAAAGGCCACATTCATTCGCATTTAGTCTCTAGCTGTCGTATGCACTGAACCCACAGCTCCCTATCCACATCCAGGCCCCACAAACCTTTCCAAGAATTACCCCAGATGCTTATTTATCATTATACTTGATCACCATTTCCCACATCAGCGAGATGGCACCAGGAAACAGACAAAGAATGACCCATGCACTCATATACACATATATATTAATAAATGCCCATACATGTACACATATATACATATACATACACAGACATATACACTGATACACATGTACTTATTCACACTTGCCTTCAGTCCATTCCCAGTAACACCCCACCTCACAGGAAACAGCATCGCTGCCCCCTACTTCAGCAAGGTGGTGCTAGGAAAACAGACAAAAAAAAAGCCTACATTCATCCACACTCAGTCTCTAGCTGTCATGTGTAATGTACTGGAACCACAGCTCCCTATCCATATTCAGGCCCCACAGACCTTTCCATGGTTTACCCCAGACATTTCACATGCCCTGGTTCAGTCCACTGACAGCCCTAGTCTGAGCCAAGTACCCATTTTATCGACCAACTAGGGCCCAAGGGGTGGATGAACAGTTGGGTTGGCTGTGGATCAACTGCCCTAACCAGGATTTGAATCCATGCCCTCAACCCTGGCGGCCCATGCATGTGTCATGGTCAGGAGCACTAACCGCTACACTAGGTGCTCCATGCAGATGAAAGCAAAATTAAGAAAAAAAAAAAGTTGCAGAGATGGAGTGTGGCATGAGATATGGTGGCTACTGGCAAGTCAGCATGCAGATGATGCTGTATTCTTTCCTGAGAGTGATGAGGAGTTTTATGATATGTGTGAGCATAGGTGATTGAAGGTAAATGCAAGTAAAAGTAAAATAATGGTGTTTGAAAGGAAACAGAATGAAAGCATAGATTTTGTGAAAGAATATTGAGTGAAAGAAGAAGGTGCGCAAATTTAAATTGTACTTTGGATATGGGGGAAGAAGACTGGAAGAGGTAAGTATTCAGGAGCTGTCTTGGGTAAGTCTGGTGATATAGAAGTAGAGATAAGAGAGAGAGCAGTACAGGGTAGAGTTGTAAGTATGGAAGTGAAGAGAGGGTGAAGGGACAGCATAGTCCTCCCAGCCTTGATCTGTGCTGCTGAAACATGGACATGGACACAGAATGAGTCACAGAGATCAAGAATTCAGGCTGTGGAAATGAGCTATTTGAGAAGAGCTTGTGGTGTGACTAGATGGATTGAAGAAAGAAATGAAGGGGTGTATGAGAGAAGTGGTATGGCAGGGAATGCAAAGGGAATGAATTGTGGAGTGGTAGAGGGGGTGAAACAATTCTTTGAGGTGGTTTGGGCATGAGGAAAGAATGGGAGTTTACAAGGAGAGTGTATGATAGTACAGCTAAAAGGGTTGGTTTGAGAGGAAGACCACTTGTGACATTGGCAAGTAGAATGGAGGGAGAGAAATGGTGGAAGAATGCATGGAATGATGTATGCAAAGGAGGCATGTAAGGACAGGGATAAGTGGAGACTCTTTTGCCGTGGCCATGCCTTGATGTGAGTTCCTGGAAGGAACGGGTGTCAGAGGTATAGATGAATAGACAGATATGCAAAAAATGCAGCATTGCCTTATGAGGCCTAAACCTTACTTCGATAATATTGTATTTCCCAAAGAGCCCTCTGTTTGATGGGCAGCGTTGGTCTGTTTTTTGCATGGTACATAGGGCTCAAGGCCCAAAGAGGATAAACATTCATGTTGCCAAAACCTGTTTAGTCAGTTAGTGATCATACTTTCTGTTTGGAAAAGAACACCTTAGGAGACCAGTCTGCCAATCACAACGCACTATTCTTCCCCTTAAGGCCTTTCCCTTAATGTGCAACGCATGTCACCCCAGCCAGTCAGGAATTAACTTTCCCCATCCCACCACGTATGCAGCACAGTCCTTGTTTTAGCATTCTTATGTTGCAGCAGTAACCACTTGTGGATTATGATCTTATCACCAGAGATCATCCTTTATCATTCTTGGCTCTTTGAGTACTTTTAGTGAAAGTGATGTTCCTGGCCCTTTTTGTGGATGGAATAGAGTAAAGAATGTAGAACAGTGGGTAAGGAATATTAAGAAAAAGCATAACACTAGTCAGGCTTGTGTAGTAGCTCTATGCCACAGAAATCCATGCCTGCTCGTGAAATAGGACGGCTATGTAGTGACGTGTTTTGATATAGTGGCAAAGTCAGTGACCGAGTGCTATTCAAAGAATCTTAGCACACTGGTGACTATAACCTGCAAAAAAATGACATACAGAAACTAATAACTCTGATCCCAGTTGTGCATAGATAAAAGCATGATGACCCTTCTGTTGTTGGCCACCCATGTGTGTGGAATCTAGCTTACTTGGTGACATACAGTAATGTCATCCATAAAGTGTGTAGACAAGGATTCCCATTGAATTTTGAAATGAAGAAAGGATGTTAACAGTGAAGTAAATTATGTGATTAATTGCAAGTATCCCAACAAATAAACATGGTCAGCAAAAGCCTTCAAACAGGCATTAAGGCTGCACATGTTTGTGAACTTATTTGAAGTCTGCCAAATGTCCAGCCACTACAGTTGTGCCAAGTCATGAAACAAATGCTTCCATAAGTCAGAGATGTTAGTGAGGAGGCTGTTCAATCTCTGTTGAGAGTGGATGATGGTTGAGCACACTGGCAAACCATGAGTGAACCTGCATTATCATTGTGATGTGTTCACAAAGAGTTTATTGTTTCACTTATGCCCGCAAATATTGAGATGTGCATTACCTGTAACAAGATGACTGTAGACATTGCAAGGGCTTCAGATGCTGGAGATGACAGTAACATCCAGCAGCTTAAAGCTAAGTGACTGAATTATCAGGAGACAACATCTCAAGGATAAGCACATAGGAATTCATATAGGGCTCCCATAGATGATGAGCTACATGTGATCATTGTTGACCTGCAGGATACCTTGCCCCATCCCCAGACTGTTTACCAGTATTGCTCACTACAAGCATAAGCTGTGGATGTACAATCTCTACATCCATGATATCAAAGCCAATAAGTCAACAATGTACTTTTGAGATGAGAGAACAACTAAGCAAGGATCCATTGAGATAGTTGCATTAACCACTCGACTTTGGAAAACTAAAAGTTTTCACTGAAAACTGTCTTGAGCAAAATAAGAATATATCAGCATGGTGCTCAACTACCTGCATGAGCTTCATAGCAAATGATTGTTAGACAGAAAAATGTTTGTATGCCAGACCATTCTTATGTGGCATGTGATCGTACCTTTGCAAATATTGAAAAAAAAGTCAGTTGACTTGGTGACAGTCACCAATATAATGAATACTGCAGTGTAATAAAGAACTCAGTTTCAAGCACATATGATACTCTGAAAATGGAACAGAAAGATATCCTAGTTTTCAACATTCTGAAAAAGTATGTTGTTATGAGAAAAGCCCCTATTCAGCAGTTCAAGAATGTTTGAAAAAAAGTGTTCAAAATAAACTACAGAAAGGACTTCTGTGTGAAAAGTGATTATGAAGTGGGTGATTACATGACTGGTGTTAGGTTGATACCAGGGATGGCAAAATACAATACCACATTTTTCATCCCAAGTAATGTGAATCTTGCTACAAAATGCACTGGCATATTCCATCTCAGGGCAGAAAAACTGAGTGATCTAAAGGCACTGCTGAGTTTTACTGTGACTGCTCATGCACATAATTTCTGAGATCCTCTGGGAGCTCAGGAACAGTTGCAACATTTAGAAATAGAACAAGAACTTGATGTCACGCCAGTGATGGAGAAGGATTCCAAGTAGACAGTGCTGATTCCTGACTTCAAGCTGGTGAGTGTGAAGTATTTTTTATATCAAATGTTTTTCTTATCATTAATATTGTTATTATTATTATTATGACTTTATGACAGCATTATAAATAATGGAGTACTTGTATGTGTATTTCACACCATTAAACAGGAGAAAACCATTTTTTTGTATTTATTTTTTTTAATGCCCATAAATTTTGAGCATTAATATTCATACACAGTGTAAGAGGAAAACTACATGCTGTATGCTGTTTTAGCTTCAATACTGTTAATAATAATGATATCAGACACAGACAGAGAGAAGTAAATGAAATTAAAGTCATGTGCTGAAAAGTTCAGAAAAACAATGGATGCTGATGACACTGGATTCAGTATAATGAAAAGATCAGAAAACAAAGGATAAAGTGAAAAAGCAAAAAGATTCAGGAAAAATATATAAGTTGGCAGATGAAAACTTCATAGAATCCACTGAAGAAAAATATGAACAAATACATTACAAAATGATTAACAGCATAACATTGAAGAAAATGTCAAAGATCTAGAAGAGCTAGATAAATGAAAGGCTGGAATTTGAAGATCACTCTGATAAAACTGTACCACTGAGTCAGGCAATGAGCAGAGTTATATTGAGAACTTTCACTGCTGCAGTGGGTAGAAAGCTAATGTTCTTTGATAAACAACTAAGCAAGCTGAAGTCATTAAGCTAGAGAGGATTCAGAAACACTTTACAGGTACAATTAAGGGAGTGGAACACATGAATTCAGTAAAAGATTAAAAAGTCATGAACAATAAAGTTTAGAAAAAGTTGAATGATATATGGTATTGTAACCCTTTCAGTGCTACTGACGTCAATGGATGCTTATGTATCAGGGTGCTGTTGATGGCAATCTACACGTAATTTCCTGCCACAAGCTGAATTTTGTACTCATTATAGGCACTATTGGCTGGCCATAGATGGTAACCTAAACAAAGGATGTAACCGAAATAGCTTGGAGGCCTCAGTAACCGAGGAAAGACTACAGGGGACAGTCGCATTCCTTTGTTTGGGAACCTCACATCTTTAGTACCCATTGCTTCACCTCCGCTGCCTGTATTACCCACTGCCATGTCCCTGCTGCTGGTGCTAACAAGTCAAGAGTCCAATAGATAAACTAAGAATATTTAATTCCCAAGAATTGATAATGGTTTTGATAGATTTTTATTTACCTTATCCTCTAAATATAAGCAAACAGACAATGGCAAATTTGGATTCGCCAGTCTGATAAATTATGTGTTTTCTCAAATTAGGAATGATTGAGTCTTCATTCACAAGAAAAAAATAATGGTTTATGTATATCATAAGTAAAAGAAATTCATAGTTTTTTGCACACTTGGGAGGCCAAAAAAGTAACAGCACACCAAAGGAATTAAGCATGGCAACAAATGTAAAGAATAAAAGAAAATATCAAGAAATTAAGCTAATCACAGGTTGACAGAAATAGGGTGATTAAATCTGCAAGTATTCCTTGGAGTATATCATGAAGGTATCACACAAAAATAGTGAAGAGTCAAAAAAGAAAGATAGAGATCCTTCATTGTTAAAAAATAAGGAATGAACGCTGAACCCTTCAAAAGAAGATATAAGAATGACTATGAGGTGTCAAAGGACTTTGCCTGCAAGTGGTTACACTGTGAATAAGAAGTTGCATCACCATCAATTGTGAGAAAGGTGACTGGTCTCGTTGAATACCTTCTTGCTCTAGAAGAGTCCATCATTTTCCTGTTTCTGCATAGAGTGTCACCTTGAAGCTGCAGGAGTTCCATAAAAAGGATCCAGGGTTATATAATAAAGTATAGTAACAATAACAGATCAGATCTAGATGAACTCAAGGTAGACTACTGTGCAATATATGTGGCTGAAGAAAATATAAGTACTGCAAAACAAGCAAGATATTCAGTAAGCTCTGTTTTTACCTCAGGCAAAGTGGCATAGTAGATATTTAGAATATGTGAATAATCTCTTTTAATCTCTTCACATAGTTTCAGGAAATAATTCTCTCTGTTCTCAAACTTCAGTATCATGAGGAGCATGTCTTTCCCTTCTCCTTCCCAATAACCTCTCATTTTGTGAGCTTCCTTCCCTCTTCCTCTTCCAGCTCAGAAGATGGAGAATTCTTTTTTATGGATCTCATACTTACCTTACAATTGGCCAGAGAGGGAGCAAAGGAAAGCTGATGAGCCAGAGAGGTGCCTTGAAGCAGGCTAGGATCCCTGTGTGGTTGTTGAGGACCTCTGTGAAGGCAAAGAGGGCGAAGAGGAACCCTGGAGCAAATACCAGCCCAAGGGTGATGTAAGCGAAGATAGTGTCACCTGAAGAGGATGAAGAAACATAGTTGTTAGGATCCTATGAGAACTTATAGATCACTCTGGAGAGAAAAATTATATAAATGAAGTCTGATAGATCAAAAAGCCGAAGACCAAAGATGAAAATAGGAAAGATTTGGGAATGGCAGTAGGAAAAATGTACTGTTATAGTGACTGAAAAAGTTAAATGATAAGCAAAACAAGATATTTCTAAAGGGTTTTTCCTGATTAATATTAATGATTATAAGGAAATTTTGATATTTTAGTCTAGAAGAACGTTTTAATTCTTTATGGAAATAAAAGGATGATGTTTTAGGAGTTCAATACATTTTACTGCTATGATGAATAATAGAAAGCTTATCATTTGATGTCTAAGTAATCCCTGTGAAGTATATGAAGTATATAGAAATGAAGGTTATCCATGTTGGCAGCTAGAGGCTCACCATTTTTGTAATCTGCATTGGCCACACCGATGTCCGTGGCTATGTCCAGCACATACAGGAAGAGCTGCAGTGATCGGCCCACTGTGTACCTGCAATGTTACCAGCCAGGGATAACAAAAGTGTTGTGCCTTTGCCATACTTCATGTCATGGGAATGTTACCAGCTAGGGATTACTACAGGATTTTCATGTTTGTCACCATACCCCAAGTCATGTAAATATTACCAGCTAGGGATGACAACAATGGCACTCCTGTCACCGTACTTCAAGTAAAGAAATTAGAAAGCAAATATGGTGACTTTATTCTGCACCAGTGTAATTGATTCAGTGTTGACTAACATCAAAGATACTGTACAAACAGACTTTAAAAGAATCAAGTAAACCTTTGTGTCATATATTGGTGATGCCTAAGCAATAGATCCTAAGAGCAATTACGATTATACCCAACAGCGCCTAGGATATAAGTAACATGTAGATATTTTAGTTTGGTGTTGCCAGACTCCTGTGTGTGAGAAGTTTCCTTTAGCAAGGGCATATCACTGCCAGTGGATAAAAAGGCATATAAAATTTTGTCGCCCCCAGTATACCAAATTGCTCTTATTCATTTTTTCCCGCAGATGTTTCACACTTTCCTACATGTTCAGGTCTCATATTCCCAAAGCCTCTTTCACTCCATCCTTCTATCTTCTCAGTTTCCCCCCAAGTTTACATTTCCCTTCTACTTGAAGTAATGCAGCCTTGGACTGAAAGAACCTTTAGAGCAAGGTCCTAGATAACACCAGGGCTCTATTAGAAAGAGGTTCATAGGACATTATAAATGAATGAATATATATATATATATATATATATATATATATATATATATATATATATATATATATATATATATATATATATATATTTTTTGTCGCTGTCTCCCGCATTTGCGAAGTAGCGCAAGGAAACAGACGAAAGAAATGGCCCAACCCACCCCCATACACATGTATATACATACGTCCACACACGCAAATATACACACCTACACAGCTTTCCATGGTTTACCCCAGACGCTTCACATGCCCTGATTCAATCCACTGACAGCACGTCAACCCCGGTATACCACATCGCTCCAATTCACTCTATTCCTTGCCCTCCTTTCACCCTCCTGCATGTTCAGGCCCCGATCACACAAAATCTTTTTCACTCCATCTTTCCACCTCCAATTTGGTCTCCCTCTTCTCCTTGTTCCCTCCACCTCCGACACATATATCCTCTTGGTCAATCTTTCCTCACTCATTCTCTCCATGTGCCCAAACCATTTCAAAACACCCTCTTCTGCTCTCTCAACCACGCTCTTTTTATTTCCACACATCTCTCTTACCCTTACGTTACTTACTCGATCAAACCACCTCACACCACACATTGTCCTCAAACATCTCATTTCCAGCACATCCATCCTCCTGCGCACAACTCTATCCATAGCCCACGCCTCGCAACCATACAACATTGTTGGAACCACTATTCCTTCAAACATACCCATTTTTGCTTTCCGAGATAATGTTCTCGACTTCCACACATTCTTCAAGGCTCCCAGAATTTTCGCCCCCTCCCCCACCCTATGATCCACTTCCACTTCCATGGTTCCATCCGCTGCCAGATCCACTCCCAGATATTTAAAACACTTCACTTCCTCGTTTTTCTCCATTCAAACTCACCTCCCAATTGACTTGACCCTCAACCCTACTGTACCTAATAACCTTGCTCTTATTCACATTATATATATATATATATATATATATATATATATATATATATATATATATAAGAATGTGTGGAAGTCGAGAACATTATCTCGGAAAGCAAAAATGGGTATGTTTGAAGGAATAGTGGTTCCAACAATGTTGTATGGTTGCGAGGCGTGGACTATGGATAGAGTTGTGCGCAGGAGGATGGATGTGCTGGAAATGAGATGTTTGAGGACAATGTGTGGTGTGAGGTGGTTTGATCGAGTAAGTAACGTAAGGGTAAGAGAGATGTGTGGAAATAAAAAGAGCGTGGTTGAGAGAGCAGAAGAGGGTGTTTTGAAATGGTTTGGTCACATGGAGAGAATGAGTAAGGAAAGATTGACCAAGAGGATATATGTGTCGGAGGTGGAGGGAACGAGGAGAAGAGGGAGACCAAATTGGAGGTGGAAAGATGGAGTGAAAAAGATTTTGTGTGATCGGGGCCTGAACATGCAGGAGGGTGAAAGGAGGGCAAGGAATAGAGTGAATTGGAGCGATGTGGTATACCGGGGTTGACGTGCTGTCAGTGGATTGAAGCAAGGCATGTGAAGCGTCTGGGGTAAACCATGGAAAGCTGTGTAGGTATGTATATTTGCGTGTGTGGAGGTGTGTATGTACATGTGTATGGGGGGGGGGGCCATTTCTTTCGTCTGTTTCCTTGCGCTACCTCGCAAACGCGGGAGACAGCGACAAAGTATAAAAAAAAATATATATATATATATATATATATATATATATATATATATATATATATATATATATATATATCCCTGGGGATAGGGGATTAAGAATACTTCCCACGTATTCCCTGCGTGTCGTAGAAGGCGACTAAAAGGGGAGGGAGCGGGGGGGCTGAAAATCCTCCCCTCTCGTTTTTTTTTTAATTTTCCAAAAGAAGGAACAGAGGGGGCCAGGTGACGATATTCCAAAAAAGGCCCAGTCCTCTGTTCTTAACGCTACCTCGCTAACGCGGGAAATGGCGAATAGTTTAAAAAAATATATATATATATATATATATATATATATATATATATATATATATATATATATATATATATATATATTTTGAAGGTTTGTTGAATGTGTCTGATGACAGAGTGGCAGATATAGGGTGTTTTGGTCGAGGTGGTGTGCAAAGTGAGAGGGTTAGGGAAAATGATTTGGTAAACAGAGAAGAGGTAGTAAAAGCTTTGCGGAAGATGAAAGCCGGCAAGGCAGCAGGTTTGGATGGCATTGCAGTGGAATTTATTAAGAAAGGGGGTGACTGTATTGTTGACTGGTTGGTAAGGTTATTTAATGTATGTATGACTCATGGTGAGGTGCCTGAGGATTGGCGGAATGCGTGCATAGTGCCATTGTACAAAGGCAAAGGGGATAAGAGTGAGTGCTCAAATTACAGAGGTATAAGTTTGTTGAGTATTCCTGGTAAATTATATGGGAGGGTATTGATTGAGAGGGTGAAGGCATGTACAGAGCATCAGATTGGGGAAGAGCAGTGCGGTTTCAGAAGTGGTAGAGGATGTGTGGATCAGGTGTTTGCTTTGAAGAATGTATGTGAGAAATACTTAGAAAAGCAAATGGATTTGTATGTAGCATTTATGGATCTGGAGAAGGCATATGATAGAGTTGATAGAGATGCTCTGTGGAAGGTATTAAGAATATATGGTGTGGGAGGCAAGTTGTTAGAAGCAGTGAAAAGTTTTTATCGAGGATGTAAGGCATGTGTACGTGTAGGAAGAGAGGAAAGTGATTGGTTCTCAGTGAATGTAGGTTTGCGGCAGGGGTGTGTGATGTCTCCATGGTTGTTTAATTTGTTTATGGATGGGGTTGTAAGGGAGGTAAATGCAAGAGTCCTGGAAAGAGGGGCAAGTATGAAGTCTGTTGGGGATGAGAGAGCTTGGGAAGTGAGTCAGTTGTTGTTCGCTGATGATACAGCGCTGGTGGCTGATTCATGTGAGAAACTGCAGAAGCTGGTGACTGAGTTTGGTAAAGTGTGTGGAAGAAGAAAGTTGAGAGTAAATGTGAATAAGAGCAAGGTTATTAGGTACAGTAGGGGTGAGGGTCAAGTCAATTGGGAGGTGAGTTTGAATGGAGAAAAACTGGAGGAAGTGAAGTGTTTTAGATATCTGGGAGTGGATCTGTCAGCGGATGGAACCATGGAAGCGGAAGTGGATCATAGGGTGGGGGAGGGGGCGAAAATTTTGGGAGCCTTGAAAAATGTGTGGAAGTCGAGAACATTATCTCGGAAAGCAAAAATGGGTATGTTTGAGGGAATAGTGGTTCCAACAATGTTGTATGGTTGCGAGGCGTGGGCTATGGATAGAGATGTGCGCAGGAGGATGGATGTGCTGGAAATGAGATGTTTGAGGACAATGTGTGGTGTGAGGTGGTTTGATCGAGTAAGTAACGTAAGGGTAAGAGAGAGGTGTGGAAATAAAAAGAGCGTGGTTGAGAGAGCAGAAGAGGGTGTTTTGAAATGGTTTGGGCACATGGAGAGAATGAGTGAGGAGAGATTGACCAAGAGGATATATGTGTCGGAGGTGGAGGGAACGAGGAGAAGAGGGAGACCAAATTGGAGGTGGAAAGATGGAGTGAAAAAGATTTTGTGTGATCGGGGCCTGAACATGCAGGAGGGTGAAAGGAGGGCAAGAAATAGAGTGAATTGGAGTCATGTGGTATACAGGGGTTGACGTGCTGTCAGTGGATTGAAGCAAGGCATGTGAAGCGTCTGGGGTAAACCATGGAAAGCTGTGTAGGTATGTATATTTGCGTGTGTGGACGTGTGTATGTACATGTGTATGGGGGGGGGGGTTGGGCCATTTCTTTCGTCTGTTTCCTTGCGCTACCTCGCAAACGCGGGAGACAGCGACAAAGTATTTAAAAAAAAAAAAAAAAAAAAAAAAAAAAAAAAATATATATATATATATATATATATATTCTTTTTTTTTTTATACTTTGTCGCTGTCTATATATATATATCTTCTCTGTTTACCAAGTCATTTTCCCTAACCCTCTCACTTTGCACACCACCTCGACCAAAACACCCTATATCTGCCACTCTTATCATCAAACACATTCAACAAACCTTCAAAATACTCACTCCATCTCCTTCTCACATCACCACTACTTGTTATCACCTCCCCATTTGCGCCCTTCACTGAAGTTCCCATTTGCTCCCTTGTCTTACGCACTTTATTTACCTCATTCCAAAACATCTTTTTATTCTCCCTAAAATTTAATGATACCCTCTCACCCCAACTCTCATTTGCCCTCTTTTTCACCTCTTGCACCTTTCCCTTGACCTCCTGTCTCTTTCTTTTATACATCTCCCTATCAATTGCATTTTTTCCCTGCAAAAATCGTCCAAATGCCTCTCTCTTCTCTTTCACTAATAATCTTACTTCTTCATCACACCACTCACTACCCTTTCTAATCAACCCACCTCCCACTCTTCTCATGCCACAAGGATCTTTTGTGCAATCCATCACTGATTCCCTAAATACATCCCATTCCTCCCCCACTCCCCTTACTTCCATTGTTCTCACCTTTTTCCATTCTGTACTCAGTCTCTCCTGGTACTTCCTCACACAAGTCTCCTTCCCAAGCTCACTTACTCTCACCACCCTCTTCACCCCAACATTCACTCTTCTTTTCTGAAAACCCATACAAATCTTCACCTTAGCCTCCACAAGATAATGATCAGACATCCCTCCAGTTGCACCTCTCAGCACATTAACATCCAAAAGTCTCTCTTTCGCGCGCCTGTCAATTAACACGTAATCCAATAATGCTCTCTGGCCATCTCTCCTACTTACATACGTATACTTATGTATATCTCGCTTTTTAAACCAGGTATTCCCAATCACCAGTCCTTTTTCAGCACATAAATCTACAATCTCTTCACCATTTCCATTTACAACACTGAACACCCCATGTATACCAATTATTCCCTCAACTGCCACATTACTCACCTTTGCATTCAAATCACCCATCACTATAACCTGGTCTCGTGCATCAAAACCACTAACACACTCATTCAGCTGCTCCCAAAACACTTGCCTCTCATGATCTTTCTTCTCATGCCCAGGTGCATATGCACCAATAATCACCCAGAGAAGAGGTAGTAAAAGCTTTGCGGAAGATGAAAGCCGGCAAGGCAGCAGGTTTGGATGGTATTGCAGTGGAATTTATTAAAAAAGGGGGTGACTGTATTGTTGACTGGTTGGTAAGGTATTTAATGTATGTATGACTCATGGTGAGGTGCCTGAGGATTGGCGGAATGCGTGCATATTGCCATTGTACAAAGGCAAAGGGGATAAGAGTGAGTGCTCAAATTACAGAGGTATAAGTTTGTTGAGAATTCCTGGTAAATTATATGGGAGGGTATTGATTGAGAGGGTAAAGGCATGTACAGAGCATCAGATTGGGGAAGAGCAGTGTGGTTTCAGAAGTGGTAGAGGATGTGTGGATCAGGTGTTTGCTTTGAAGAATGTATGTGAGAAATACTTAGAAAAGCAAATGGATTTGTATGTAGCATTTATGGATCTGGAGAAGGCATATGATAGAGTTGATAGAGATGCTCTGTGGAAGGTATTAAGAATATATGGTGTGGGAGGCAAGTTGTTAGAAGCAGTGAAAAGTTTTTATCGAGGATGTAAGGCATCTGTACATGTAGGAAGAGAGGAAAGTGATTGGTTCTCAGTGAATGTAGGTTTGCGGCAGGGGTGTGTGATGTCTCCATGGTTGTTTAATTTGTTCATGGATGGGGTTGTTAGGGAGGTGAATGCAAGAGTTTTGGAAAGAGGGGCAAGTATGAAGTCTGTTGTGGATGAGAGGGCTTGGGAAGTGAGTCAGTTGTTGTTCGCTGATGATACAGCGCTGGTGGCTGATTCATGTGAGAAACTGCAGAAGCTGGTGACTGAGTTTGGTAAAGTGTGTGAAAGAAGAAAGTTAAGAGTAAATGTGAATAAGAGCAAGGTTATTAGGTACAGTAGGGTTGAGGGTCAAGTCAATTGGGAGGTAAGTTTGAATGGAGAAAAACTGGAGGAAGTAAAGTGTTTAAGATATCTGGGAGTGGATCTGGCAGCGGATGGAACCATGGAAGTGGAAGTGGATCATAGGGTGGGGGAGGTTGCGAAAATCCTGGGAGCCTTGAAGAATGTGTGGAAGTTGAGAACATTATCTCGGAAAGCAAAAATGGGTATGTTTGAAGGAATAGTGGTTCCAACAATGTTGTATGGTTGCGAGGCATGGGCTATGGATAGAGTTGTGCACAGGAGGGTGGATGTGCTGGAAATGAGATGTTTGAGGACATTGTGTGGTGTGGGGTGGTTTGATCGAGTAAGTAACGTAAGGGTAAGAGAGATGTGTGGAAATAAAAAGAGCGTGGCTTAGAGAGCAGAAGAGGATGTTTTGAAATGGTTTGGGCACATGGAGAGAATGAGTGAGGAAAGATTGACCAAGAGGATATATGTGTCGTAGGTGGAGGGAACGAGGAGAAGTGGGAGACCAAATTGGAGGTGGAAAGATGGAGTGAAAAAGATTTTGTGTGATCAGGGCCTGAACATGCAGGAGGGTGAAAGGAGGGCAAGGAATAGAGTGAGTTGGATCGATGTGGTATACCGGGGTTGACGTGCTGTCAGTGGATTGAATCAGGGCATGTGAAGCATCTGGGGTAAACCATGGAAAGCTGTGTAGGTATGTATATTTGCGTGTGTGGACGTGTATGTATATACATGTGTATGGGGGTGGGTTGGGCCATTTCTTTCGGCTGTTTCCTTGCGCTACCTCGCAAACACGGGAGACAGCGACAAAGCAAAAAATATTTTTTTTTTATTATTATACTTTGTGAAAAAGATTTTAAGTGATCCGGGCCTGAACATGCAGGAGGGTGAAAGGCGTGCAAGGAATAGAGTGAATTGGAACGATGTGGTATACCGGGGTCGACGTGCTGTCAATGGATTGAACCAGGGCATGTGAAGCATCTGGGGTAAACCATGCAAAGTGTGTGGGGCCTGGATGTGGAAAGGGAGCTGTGGTTTTGGTGCATTATTACATGACAGCTAGAGACTGAGTGTGAACGAATGGGGCCTTTGGTGTTTTTCCTAGCGCTACCTCGCACACATGAGGGGGGAGGGGGTTGTTATTCCATGTGTGGCGAGGTGGTGATGGGAACAAATAAAGGCAGACAGTATGAATTATGTACATGTGTATATATGTATATGTCTGTGTGTGTATATATATGTGTACATTGAGATGTATAGATATGTATATTGTGCATGGGTGGACATGTATGTATATGCATGTGTATGTGGGCGGGTTGGGCCATTCTTTCGTCTGTTTCCTTGCGCTACCTCGCTAATGTGGGAGACAGCGACAAAGCAAAATAAATAAATATATATATATTTTCTTTTCTTTCAAACTATTCGCCATTTCCCTCGTTAGCGAGGTAGCGTTAAGAACAGAGAACTGGGCCTTTGAGGGAATATCCTCACCTGGCCCCCTTCTCTGTTCCTTCTTTTGGAAAATTAAAAAAAGAAAGAAAAAATAATGAGAGGGGAGGATATATATATATATTTTATCCCTGGGGATAGGGGATGAAGAATACTTCCCACGTATTCCCTGCGTGTCGTAGAAGGCGACTAAAAGGGGAGGGAGCGGGAGGCTGGAAATCCTCCCCTCGGTTTTTTTTTTTTTCTTTTTTTTGATTTTCCAAAAGAATGAACAGAGGGGGGGCCAGGTGAGGATATTCCACAAAGGCCCAGTCCTCTGTTCTTAACGCTACCTCGCTAATGCGGGAAATGGCGGATAGTTTAAAAGGAAAGAAAGATATATATATACACGTGCTACTGTACTCTACCTGCTTGAGTTGACACTATATGCTTCAGGAATCTATCCTGTCTCGGGTACTGAGTGTGGCACAGCCTTGAAGCTGCCTATGCTAATGGAAAAGGGTTCTTGGGGTAATAGTAGGACCCTTTCAAAAAGGAGTCTATTGAATATACACACACACACACACACACACACACATATTATTTATCTATTTTGCTTTGTCGCTGTCTCCCGCATTAGCGAGGTAGCGCAAGGAAACAAACGAAAGAATGGCCCAACCCACCCACATGCACATGTATATACATACATGTCCACACATAGCACATATACATACCTATACATCTCAATGTGTACATATATATACACACAGACACAAACATATATACCCATGTACATAATTCATACTGTCTGCCTTTATTCATTCCCATTGCCACCCCGCCACACATGGAATAACAACACCCTCCCCCTCATGTGTGCGAGGTAGTGCTAGGAAAAGACAACAAAGGCCCCATTCGTTCACACTCAGTCTCTAGCTGTCATGTAATAATGCACCGAAACCACAGCTCCCTTTCCACATCCAGGCCACACACAACTTTCCATGGTTTACCCCAGACGCTTCACATGCCCTGGTTCAATCCATTGACAGCACGTCAACCCCGGTATACCACATCGATCCAGTTCACTCTATTCCTTGCCCTCCTTTCACCCTCCTGCGTGTTCAGGCCCTGATCACACAAAATCTTTTTCACTCCATCTTTCCACCTCCAATTTGGTCTCCCACTTCTCCTCGTTCCCTCCACCTCCGACACATATATCCTCTTGGTCAATCTTTCCTCACTCATTCTCTCCATGTGCCCAAACCATTTCAAAACACCCTCTTCTGCTCTCTCAACCATGCTCTTTTTATTTCCACACATCTCTCTTACCCTTACGTTACTTACTCGATCAAACCACCTCACACCACACATTGACCTCAAACATCTCATTTCCAGCACATCCATCCTCCTGCGCACAACTCTATCCATAGCCCACGCCTCGCAACCATACAACATTGTTGGAACCACTATTCCTTCAAACATACCCATTTTTGCTTTCCGAGATAATGTTCTCGACTTCCACACATTCTTCAAGGCTCCCAGGATTTTCGCCCCCTCCCCCACCCGATGATCCACTTCCGCTTCCATGGTTCCATCCACTGCCAGATCCACTCCCAGATATCTAAAACACTTTACTTCCTCAAGTTTTTCTCCATTCAAACTTACCTCCCAATTGACTTGACCCTCAACCCTACTGTAACTAATTAACTTGCTGTTATTCACATTTGCTCTTAACTTTCTTCTTTCACACACTTTACCAAACTCAGTCACCAGCTTCTGCAGTTTCTCACATGAATCAGCCACCAGCATTGTATCATCAGCGAACAACAACTGACTCACTTCCCAAGCTCTCTCATCCCCAACAGACTTCATACTTGCCCCTCTTTCCAAAACTCTTGCATTCACCTCCCTAACAACCCCATCCATAAACAAATTAAACAACCATGGAGAAATCACACACCCCTGCCGCAAACCTACATTCACTGAGAACCAATCACTTTCCTCTCTTCCTACACGTACACATGCCTTACATCCTTGATAAAAACTTTTCACTGCTTCTAACAACTTGCCTCCCACACCATATATTCTTAATACCTTCCACAGAGCATCTCTATCAACTCTATCATATGCCTTCTCCAGATCCATAAATGCTACATACAAATCCATATATATATATATATATATATATATATATATATATATATATATATATATATATATATATATATATATCAATATATATATATATATATATATATATATATATATATATATATATATATATATATATATATATTTTGCCACTGTCTCCCGCGTTTTCGAGGTAGCACAAGGAAACAGACGAAAGAAATGGCCCAACCCACCCCCTTACACATGTGTATACGTACACGTCCCCACATGCAAATATACATACCCATACATCTCAATGTACACATATATATCCACACAGACATATACATATATACACAATTCACACTGTCTGCCTTTATTCATTCCCATATATATATATATATATATATATATATATATATATATATTTTTTTTTTTTTTTATACTTTGTCGCTGTCTCCCGCGTTTGCGAGGTAGCGCAAGGAAACAGACGAAAGAAATGGCCCAACCCCCCCCATACACATGTATATACATACGTCCACACACGCAAATATACATACCTACACAGCTTTCCATGGTTTACCCCAGACGCTTCACATGCCTTGATTCAATCCACTGACAGTACGTCAACCCCGGTATACCACATCGCTCCAATTCACTCTATTCCTTGCCCTCCTTTCACCCTCCTGCATGTTCAGGCCCCGATCACACAAAATCTTTTTCACTCCATCTTTCCACCTCCAATTTGGTCTCCCTCTTCTCCTCGTTCCCTCCACCTCCGACACATATATCCTCTTGGTCAATCTTTCCTCACTCATTCTCTCCATGTGCCCAAACCACTTCAAAACACCCTCTTCTGCTCTCTCAACCACGCTCTTTTTATTTCCACACATCTCTCTTACCCTTACGTTACTCACTCGATCAAACCACCTCACACCACACATTGTCCTCAAACATCTCATTTCCAGCACATCCATCCTCCTACGCACAACTCTATCCATAGCCCACGCCTCGCAACCATACAACATTGTTGGAACCACTATTCCTTCAAACATACCCATTTTTGCTTTCCGAGATAATGTTCTCGACTTCCACACATTCTTCAAGGCCCCCAGAATTTTCGCCCCCTCCCCCACCCTATGATCCACTTCCGCTTCCATGGTTCCATCCGCTGCCAGATCCACTCCCAGATATCTAAAACACTTCACTTCCTCCAGTTTTTCTCCATTCAAACTCACCTCCCAATTGACTTGACCCTCAACCCTACTGTACCTAATAACCTTGCTCTTATTCACATTTATTCTTAACTTTCTTCTTCCACACACTTTACCAAACTCAGTCACCAGCTTCTGCAGTTTCTCACATGAATCAGCCACCAGCGCTGTATCATCAGCGAACAACAACTGACTCACTTCCCAAGCTCTCTCATCCCCAACAGACTTCATACTTGCCCCTCTTTCCAAAACTCTTGCATTTACCTCCCTAACAACCCCATCCATAACAAATTAAACAACCATGGAGACATCACACACCC
This sequence comes from Panulirus ornatus, assembly GCF_036320965.1. NCBI lineage: Eukaryota > Metazoa > Arthropoda > Malacostraca > Decapoda > Palinuridae > Panulirus > Panulirus ornatus. Next base: position 11,139,456 of record NC_092266.1, on the reverse strand, counting down.
CTGCCGCAAACCTACATTCACTGAGAACCAATCACTTTCCTCTCTTCCTACACGTACACATGCCTTACATCCTCGATAAAAACTTTTCACTGCTTCTAACAACTTTCCTCCCACACCATATATTCTTAATACCTTCCACAGAGCATCTCTATCAACTCTATCATATGCCTTCTCCAGATCCATAAATGCTACATACAAATCCATTTGCTTTTCTAAGTATTTCTCACATACATTCTTCAAAGCAAACACCTGATCCACACATCCTCTACCACTTCTGAAACCACACTGCTCTTCCCCAATCTGATGCTCTGTACATGCCTTCACCCTCTCAATCAATACCCTTCCATATAATTTACCAGGAATACTCAACAAACTTATACCTCTGTAATTTGAGCACTCACTCTTATCCCCTTTGCCTTTGTACAATGGCACTATGCACGCATTCCGCCAATCCTCAGGCACCTCACCATGAGTCATACATACATTAAATAACCTTACCAACCAGTCAACAATACAGTCACCCCCTTTTTTAATAAATTCCACTGCAATACCATCCAAACCTGCTGCCTTGCCGGCTTTCATCTTCCGCAAAGCTTTCACTACCTCTTCTCTGTTTACCAAATCATTTTCCCTAACCCAGAAATCCTCCCCTCCTTGTATTAACTTTCTAAAATGGGAAACAGAAGAAGGAGTCACGCGGGGAGTGCTCATCCTCCTCGAAGGCTCAGAGTGGGGTGCCTAAATGTGTGTGGATGTAACCAAGATGTGGAAAAAGGAGAGATAGGTAGTATGTTTGAGGAAAGGAACCTGGATGTTTTGGCTCTGAGTGAAACGAAGCTCAAGGGTAAAGGGGAAGAGTGGTTTGAGAATGTCTGGGGAGTAAAGTCAGGGGTTAGTGAGAGGACAAGAGCAAGGGAAGGAGTAGCAATACTCCTGAAACAGGAGTTGTGGGAGTATGTGATAGAGTGTAAGAAAGTAAATTCTCGATTAATATGGGTAAAACTGAAAGTTGATGGAGAGAGGTGGGTGATTATTGGTGCATATGCACCTGGGCATGAGAAGAAAGATCAAGAGAGGCAAGTGTTTTGGGAGCAGCTGAATGAGTGTGTTAGTGGTTTTGATGCACGAGACCGGGTTATAGTGATGGGTGATTTGAATGCAAAGGTGAGTAATGTGGCAGTTGAGGGAATAATTGGTATACATGGGGTGTTCAGTGTTGTAAATGGAAATGGTGAAGAGCTTGTAGATTTATGTGCTGAAAAAGGACTGATGATTAGGAATACCTGGTTTAAAAAGCGAGATATACATAAGTATACTTATGTAAGTAGGAGAGATGGCCAGAGAGCGTTATTGGATTACGTGTTAATTGACAGGCGTGCGAAAGAGAGACTTTTGGATGTTAGTGTGCTGAGAGGTGCAACTGGAGGGATGTCTGATCATTATCTTGTGGAGGCTAAGGTGAAGATCTGTATGGGTTTTCAGAAAAGAAGAGTGAATGTTGGGGTGAAGAGGGTGGTGAGAGTAAGTGAGCTTGAGAAGGAGACCTGTGTGAGGAAGTACCAGGAGAGACTGAGTACAGAATGGAAAAAGGTGAGAACAATGGAAGCAAGGGGAGTGGGGGAGGAATGGGATGTATTTAGGGAATCAGTGATGGATTGCGCAAAAGATGCTTGTGGCATGAGAAGAGTGGGAGGTGGGTTGATTAGAAAGGGTAGTGAGTGGTGGGATGAAGAAGTAAGAGTATTAGTGAAAGAGAAGAGAGAGGCATTTGGACGATTTTTGCAGGGAAAAAATGCAATTGAGTGGGAGATGTATAAAAGAAAGAGACAGGAGGTCAAGAGAAAGGTGCAAGAGGTGAAAAAAAGGGCAAATGAGAGTTGGGGTGAGAGAGTATCATTAAATTTTAGGGAGAATAAAAAGATGTTCTGGAAGGAGGTAAATAAAGTGCGTAAGACAAGGGAGCAAATGGGAACTTCAGTGAAGGGCGCAAATGGGGAGGTGATAACAAGTAGTGGTGATGTGAGAAGGAGATGGAGTGAGTATTTTGAAGGTTTGTTGAATGTGTTTGATGATAGAGTGGCAGATATAGGGTGTTTTGGTCGAGGTGGTGTGCATATATATATATATATATATATATATATATATATATATATATATATATATATATAAATGGATTTGTATGTAGCATTTATGGATCTGGAGAAGGCATATGATAGAGTTGATAGAGATGCTCTGTGGAAGGTATTAAGAATATATGGTGTGGGAGGAAAGTTGTTAGAAGCAGTGAAAAGTTTTTATCGAGGATGTAAGGCATGTATATGTGTAGGAAGAGAGGAAAGTGATTGGTTCTCAGTGAATGTAGGTTTGTGGCAGGGGTGTGTGATGTCTCCATGGTTGTTTAATTTGTTTATGGATGGGGTTGTTAGGGAGGTGAATGCAAGAGTTTTGGAAAGAGGGGCAAGTATGAAGTCTGTTGGGGATGAGAGAGCTTGGGAAGTGAGTCAGTTGTTGTTCGCTGATGATACAGCGCTGGTGGCTGATTCATGTGAGAAACTGCAGAAGCTGGTGACTGAGTTTGGTAAAATGTGTGAAAGAAGAAAGTTACGAGTAAATGTGAATAAGAGCAAGGTTATTAGGTACAGTAGGGTTGAGGGTCAAGTCAATTGGGAGGTGAGTTTGAATGGAGAAAAACTGGAGGAAGTGAAGTGTTTTAGATATCTGGGAGTGGATCTGGCAGTAGATGGAACCATGGAAGCAGAAGTGGATCATAGGGTGGGGGAGGGGGCGAAAATTCTGGGAGCCTTGAAGAATGTGTGGAAGTCGAGAACATTATCTCGGAAAGCAAAAATGGGGATGTTTGAAGGAATAGTGGTTCCAACAATGTTGTATGGTCGCGAGGCGTGGGCTATGGATAGAGTTGTGCGCAGGAGGATGGATGTGCTGGAAATGAGATGTTTGAGGACAATATGTGGTGTGAGGTGGTTTGATCGAGTAAGTAACGTAAGGGTAAGAGAGATGTGTGGAAATAAAAAGAGCGTGGTTGTGAGAGCAGAAGAGGGTGTTTTGAAATGGTTCGGGCACATGGAGAGAATGAGTGAGGAAAGATTGACCAAGAGAATATATGTGTCGGAGGTGGAGGGAACGAGGAGAAGAGAGAGACCAAATTGGAGGTGGAAAGATGGAGTGAAAAAGATTTTGTGTGATCGGGGCCTGAACATGCAGGAGGGTGAAAGGAGGGCAAGGAATAGAGTGATTTGGAGCGATGTGGTATACCGGGGTTGACGTGCTGTCAGTGGATTGAATCAAGGCATGTGAAGCGTCTGGGGTAAACCATGGAAAGCTGTGTAGGTATGTATATTTGCGTGTGTGGACGTATGTATATACATGTGTATGGAGGTGGGTTGGGCCATTTCTTTCGTCTGTTTCCTTGCGCTACCTCGCAAACGCGGGAGACAGCGACAAAGCAAAAAAAAAAAAATATATATATATATATATATATATATATATATATATATATATATATATACATATAATATTTTTTTTTTTTTTTGCTTTGTCGCTGTCTCCGTGTTTGCGATGTAGCGCAAGGAAACAGACGAAAGAAATGGCCCAACCCACCCCCATACACATGTATATACATACGTCCACACACGCAAATATACATACCTACACAGCTTCCCATGGTTTACCCCAGACGCTTCACATGCCCTGATTCAATCCACTGACAGCACGTCAATCCCGGTATACCACATCGATCCAATTCACTCTATTCATTGCCCTCCTTTCACCCTCCTGCATGTTCAGGCCCCGATCACACAAAATCTTTTTCACTCCATCTTTCCCCCTCCAATCTGGTCTCCCACTTCTCCTCGTTCCCTCCACCTCCGACACATATATCCTCTTGGTCAATCTTTCCTCACTCATTCTCTCCATGTGCCCAAACCATTTCAAAACACCCTCTTCTGCTCTCTCAACCACGCTCTTTTTATTTCCACACATCTCTCTTACCCTTACGTTACTTATTCAATCAAACCACCTCACACCACACATTGTCCTCAAACATCTCATTTCCAGCACATCCATCCTCCTGCGCACAACTCTATCCATAGCCCACGCCTCGCAACCATACAACATTGTTGGAACCACTATTCCTTCAAACATACCCATTTTTGCTTTCCGAGATAATGTTCTCGACTTCCACACATTCTTCAAGGCTCCCAGAATTTTCGCCCCCTCCCCCACCCTATGATCCACTTCCGCTTCCATGGTTCCATCCGTTGCCAGATCTACCCCCAGATATCTAAAACACTTTACTTCCTCCAGTTTTTCTCCATTCAAACTTACCTCCCAATTGACTTGACCCTCGACCCTACTGTACCTAATAACCTTGCTCTTATTTACATTTACTCTTAACTTTCTTCTTTCACACGCTTTACGAAACTCAGTCACCAGCTTCTGCAGTTTCTCACATGAACCAGCCCCCAGCGCTGTATCATCAGCGAACAACAACTGACTCACTGAGAACCAATCACTTTCCTCTCTTCCTACACGTACACATGCCTTACATCCTCGATAAAAACTTTTCACTGCTTCTAACAACTTGCCTCCCACACCATATATTCTTAATACCTTCCACAGAGCATCTCTATCAACTCTATCATATGCCTTCTCCAGATCCATAAATGCTACATACAAATCCATTTGCTTTTCTAAGTATTTCTCACATACATTCTTCAAAGCAAACACCTGATCCACACATCCTCTACCACTTCAGAAACCACACTGCTCTTCCCCAATCTGGTGCTCTGTACATGCCTTCACCCTCTCAATCAATACCCTCCCATATAATTTACCAGGAATACTCAACAAACTTATACCTCTGTAATTTGAGCACTCACTCTTATCCCCTTTGCCTTTGTACAATGGCACTATGCACGCATTCCGCCAATCCTCAGGCACCTCACCATGAGTCATATATATATATATATATATATATATATATATATATATATATATATATATATATATATATATATATATATATGCAAGAGGTGAAAAAAGGGCAAATGAGAGTTGGGGCGAGAGAGTATCATTAAATTTTAGGGAGAATAAAAAGATGTTCTGGAAGGAGGTAAATAAAGTGCGTAAGACAAGGGAGCAAATGGGGAGGTGAAAACAAGTAGTGGTGATGTGAGAAGGAGATGGAGTGAGTATTTTGAAGGTTTGTTGAATGTGTTTGATGATAGAGTGGCAGATATAGGGTGTTTTGGTCGAGGTGGTGTGCAAAGTGAGAGGGTTAGGGAAAATGATTTGGTAAACAGAGAAGAGGTAGTGAAAGCTTTGCGGAAGATGAAAGCCGGCAAGGCAGCAGGTTTGGATGGTATTGCAGTGGAATTTATTAAAAAAGGGGGTGACTGTATTGTTGACTGGTTGGTAAGGTTATTTAATGTATGTATGACTCATGGTGAGGTGCCTGAGGATTGGCGGAATGCATGCATAGTGCCATTGTACAAAGGCAAAGGGGATAAGAGTGAGTGCTCAAATTACAGAGGTATAAGTTTGTTGAGTATTCCTGGTAAATTATATGGGAGGGTATTGATTGAGAGGGTGAAGGCATGTACAGAGCATCAGATTGGGGAAGAGCAGTGTGGTTTCAGAAGTGGTAGAGGATGTGTGGATCAGGTGTTTGCTTTGAAGAATGTATGTGAGAAATACTTAGAAAAACAAATGGATTTGTATGTAGCATTTATGGATCTGGAGAAGGCATATGATAGAGTTGATAGAGATGCTCTGTGGAAGGTATTAAGAATATATGGTGTGGGAGGCAAGTTGTTAGAAGCAGTGAAAAGTTTTTATCGAGGATGTAAGGCATGTGTACGTGTAGGAAGAGAGGAAAGTGATTGGTTCTCAGTGAATGTAGGTTTGTGGCAGGGGTGTGTGATGTCTCCATGGTTGTTTAATTTGTTTATGGATGGGGTTGTTAGGGAGGTAAATGCAAGAGTTTTGGAAAGAGGGGTAAGTATGAAGTCTGTTGGGGATGAGAGAGCCTGGGAAGTGAGTCAGTTGTTGTTCGCTGATGATACAGCGCTGGTGGCTGATTCATGTGAGAAACTGCAGAAGCTGGTGACTGAGTTTGGAAAAGTGTGTGGAAGAAGAAAGTTAAGAGTAAATGTGAATAGGAGCAAGGTTATTAGGTACAGTAGGGTTGAGGGTCAAGTCAATTGGGAGGTGAGTTTGAATGGAGAAAAACTGGAGGAAGTGAAGTGTTTTAGATATCTGGGAGTGGATCTGGCAGCGGATGGAACCATGGAAGCGGAAGTGGATCATAGGGTGGGGGAGGGGGCGAAAATTCTGGGGGCCTTGAAGAATGTGTGGAAGTCGAGAACATTATCTCGGAAAGCAAAAATGGGTATGTTTGAAGGAATAGTGGTTCCAACAATGTTGTATGGTTGCGAGGCGTGGGCTATGGATAGAGTTGTGCACAGTAGGATGGATGTGCTGGAAATGAGATGTTTGAGGACAATGTGTGGTGTGAGGTGGTTTGATCGAGTGAGTAACGTAAGGGTAAGAGAGATGTGTGATAATAAAAAGAGCGTGGTTGAGAGAGCAGAAGAGGGTGTTTTGAAGTGGTTTGGGCACATGGAGAGGATGAGTGAGGAGAGATTGACCAAGAAGATATATGTGTCGGAGGTGGAGGGAACAAGGAGAAGAGGGAGACCAAATTGGAGGTGGAAGGATGGAGTGAAAAGGATTTTGTGTGATCGGGGCCTGAACATGCAGGAGGGTGAAAGGAGGGCAAGGAATAGAGTGAATTGGAGCGATGTGGTATACCGGGGTTGACGTGCTGTCAGTGGATTGAATCGGGGCATGTGAAGCGTCTGGGGTAAACCATGGAAAGCTGTGTAGGTATGTATATTTGCGTGTGTGGACGTATGTATATACATGTGTATGGGGGGGGGCGTTGGGCCATTTCTTTCGTCTGTTTCCTTGCGCTACCTCGCAAACGCGGGAGACAGCGACAAAGTATAATAAAAAAAAATATATATATATATATATATATATATATATATATATATATATATATATATATATATATAATATATATATATATATATATATATATATATATATATATATATATATATATATATATATATATATATGTTTTGAAATGGTTTGGTCACATGGAGAGAATGAGTGAGGAAAGATTGACCAAGAGGTGGAGGGAACGAGAAGTGGGAGACCAAATTGGAGGTGGAAAGATGGAGTGAAAAAGATTTTGAGTGATCGGGGCCTGAATATGCAGGAGGGTGAAAGGCGTGCAAGGAATAGAGTGAATTGGAACGATGTGGTATACCGGGGTCAACGTGCTTTCAATGGATTGAACCAGGGCATGTGAAGCGTCTGGGGTAAACCATGGAAAGTTTTGTGGGGCCTGGATGTGGAAAGGGAGCCGTGGTTTCGGTGCATTTTCCATGACAGCTAGATTCTGAGTGTGAACGAATGTGGCCTTTGTTGTCTTTTCTTAGCGCTACCTCACGCACATGCGGGGGGAGGGGGTTGTCATTTTATGTGTGACGGGGTGGCGACGGGAATAAGGGCAGACAGTATGAATTATGTACATGTGTATATATGGATATGTCTGTGTGTGTATATATATATATATGCTGAGATGTATAGGTATGCATATGTGAGTGTGTGGACGTGTATGTATATACATGTGAATGTGGGTGGGTTGGGCCATTTTATTTCATCTGTTTCCTTGCGCTATCTCGCTAACGCGGGAAACAGCGACAAAGTGTAATAATAATAATAATAATATATAAATAAATAAATATATATATATATGTATATATATATATATATATATATATACGAACAAAGTGCATATGAATGCACACCTTATAGAACATACAAACCTCCAACAGCCAGGATCGAACCTGGGACCTCTGTGCAACAGGCGGGAGTGCTACTGCTAGGCTATGATCACCCCCTAATAGTGAATGACTATTCGAATACTATGTACTCGAATACCCTTCATCTCACGTTGGTGAGCAGCGGGGACTACACTGGTCATATCCCAACAGGCTCACATAGCCAGCAGATAGCATTTTACCGAACCTAACAGTACAATGCGGAGGTATATGAATAGGAACAAAGTGCATATGATTGCGCACCTTCATAGAACATACAAACCTCCAACAGCCAGCCAGCCAGGAGGTGCGTGTTCATATGCACTTTGTTCGTATTCATATACCTCCGCGTTGCTCAGGTAGGTTCTGTAAAATGCTATCTGCTGGCCATGTGAGCCTGTTGGGAAATGATCTGCTGGCCATGTGAGCCTGTTGGGAAATGACCGGTGTAGACCTCGTTGTTCACCAACGGGAGACGAAGGGTATTCGAGTACATAGTATTCAAATAGTCATTTCCTATTAGGGGCGATCATACCCTAGTGGTAGCGCTCCCGCCTGTTGCACAGGGGTCCCGGGTTCGATCTTGGCTGTTGGAGGTTTGTATGTTCTATGAAGGAGCGCGTTCCTATGCACTTTGTTCGTATTCATATACCTTCGTGTTGTACAGTTAGGTTCGGTAAAATGCTATGTGCTTGCTCTGTGAGCCTGTTGGGAAATGACCGGTGTCGATCCCGTTGCTCACCAACGTGAGACGAAGAGTATTCGAGTACATAGTGTTCGAATAGTCATTTCCTATTAGTGGCGATCATAGCCTAGCGGTTGCGCTCCCGCCTGTTGCACAGGGGTCCCGGGTTCGATCCTGGCTGTTGGAGGTTTGTATGATATATATATATATATATATATATATATATATATATATATATATATATTGAGCATCCAAAATTCGAAAGTTTTTGAGCGGCGACACGACGTTACAAGTGGAAAATTCCACAACTGACCTCATTTGCCCATGCTGCGCTCTAACGTTCCGTTGGCGCCAGTTTGTTACAAGCCATCGTCATGTGCATTATTCAGTGTTTTTGGTTTGTTCTCTGCTCTGTGTGAATTAAGTGTAAGAAAATGATTGCTTATCAGTAGCATATAAATTCAGAGTCAAGAATGAGGATGATGCCAAACAACCGAAGATTGTCCACATGGGTGGCTGACGTTGTGACACTTTAGCTTAATGATGGTTCAGTGCTACACAAACTTTGTTTCATGCGCTATGTGTATAAGTTGTATATGAAACATCTGAACGTTTCGACCGTTCAGCAGTCTTCCTTGACGTGTCGCTCCTTGATTGAATCGCTTGTCCTGCTGCCTCCACCCGTTCACAGCGATCCCCGCTGCCTCCACCCGTTCACAGCGATCCCCGCTGCCTGACGTGACAGACAGATGGACCCAGATCTTGTGTTAAAGTTGTTCGTAATCCTTTCTTTTAGGTAAGCTCTCGCACTGTCATTTGCTTGTAACTGCCTTGGCGTCGACCGTTTAGTGATAATCCCTTCCTAGAGGAAGGGATTAAGAGCAATGTTAACACAAGGTCTGAGTTCGCATACTGGTCACGTCAGGCAGAGGAGATCGCTGTGGCCAGTCGGAGGCAGCAGGACAAGCGATCTAATCGGAGAGCGACACGCCAAGGGTGACTATCATTTGCTGGGAACACAATTCCGCCGAATGCTGGAATCATTATCGCCTGAGGAAGACTGTTCAACGGTCGAAACGTTGAGGTATGTATCAGCTTTAATCCGTTTGCTTCCATAACATCCTGCTTTACACATACCTTATTATGTATATGCAAATATTACAAAATGCGAAACACGTCTGGTCCCAGGCATTTCGGATAAGGGATACGCATGACAGAAAGCTGAGGAAAGAATGATGAGACAGGGGAAATACCTCCGAAGACTGACTGAAAACGGTGCAGGTTATTGGACACAATGGGAAGATGAAAAGGCAAAAGCTGTACGAGTGAGAATGAGAAGGTACGAGAGAAGTAAAAGTGTGTGTTCCACTGGATATTGATACATCAAACAAACATCCCGAAGCCTTCATCGAATATCAATTAATCGACTAAGAATATTAAGCTAGCGTCATGAAACCTTCTTGTGTGTACATTCCGCCCGAGCTCATGACACTCAGCAAACAGAAAACGGTTTTGAGGTACAGGTTTCAATATATTCCCTAATATTTGATAATCCTCATTCCAAAAATTCATTTAGCCTAAATTTGGATCTAAAAAGACCTTCAAGTCCTCATTTCATTTATAAACGATCATTTCATATCGTACAATTTTACGTTCTGTGATCGTGGTGTGTTTTATCAAAGAAATAGGTCACCCGTTTGTATTCTTTATTTATTTTCGTATTATCACGACCAGCGTCCAGCAACCCGTGTTCCGTCATTCAACCGTAATTTACAACATTCAATACTCTCATGAAACTCACTTCATTATCCACACCTGTATCACCCATGCTGCTACGTTTACTGTTCCATTGCCTTCTGTTATTCTCACAAACACACATTCCCCCCAGTTTTACCTTTCATAACTCGCGGTTCTCCCTCCCTGAATTTTTTTTTTTTTGTTACATTATGTAGAGCCATCAGTCATTAGAAATTAGAGATAAACATTTCTCGTTAATTTATCAACCGCATGACATTTGTACTGTCACCTGCATATATTCTTGTAACTTATTGTGCAGAGATAAAATCAGAAAGAAAAACTTCACTCAGACTTATCTCGTACTTCATGAACAACCGGAAGCATTTGCAGCAGGAGGCCCCGCAGGCCCCGCAGCAGCATTTTGGATGGTCATCATCATCGAGTTGTTGGGTCGTGGTTCCCGGTCCCGCTTCGCCGTTCAACTGGTTCGTCTCCCAAGCCTCCGTCATGGCTCTCCCGCGCGGCCGCCCTGCCACCTCCACTGTCCTCACGTCTGTAAAAGGCCACAGTGTCCCAATTAAACTCTTACATATGGTGTTGTTATCATTTGCTAAGTTTTATCATCCAGAGGTAAGCAGCGATATCAAATTAATTTTCGATGGAGTTGCCCTTGATATTCATAGAACCTGACTTGGTGACCCTCTGATATACCAAAGTAAAACCCGTGTTACATCATGAACTTCAAAAAGCTCTCACTGTACGCACTTGTTTTACTGGGAGTTTACCCAAAACCTCTAAAATTCGGCAACTACGGTGCGTTTGATATCTGTATACTCGTCTGTCCCTGCTCTCTTGACGTCTCTGTTTGATGGGGAAATACAGAAATGTAGATATACCCAATTCCAAGCTTTTAACTCTCACCTTTCATTACCTAGGAGGAAGGACAAGCTCAGTTTTTGCTTTAAGCCTTTGGCTTTGCTCCCATAGTCAACAGCTGCACTGATGGTTCTCCAATCAATCTGTTGAGCGAACCGTACACAATCATAACAATTTTCTCCAGTGCCTGTGTACAGGAAAATCAATTTATATCTAATAACCGTAATCCAAGCATGTGAAATACGATTTTTTGTTCTTTATCGAAAACACGTCTAATTTAACGCACCGTTACTTTTCTTAATTTTTTGCATGCTTCAAACGGGATTAATCTTATACACACGCACATTATATATACAAACCTCCAACAGCCAGAATCGAACCCGGGAGCCCTGTGCCACAGACGAGAATGCTACCGCTAGGCTACGGGCCATGTAGTATTCCAGTTTGTGGCATAGGGGTCCCGGGTTCGATCCTGGCTGTTGGAGGTTTGTATGTTCTATGAAGGTGCGGGTTCATATGCACTTTATTCATATATATATATATATATATATATATATATATATATATATATATATATATATATATATATATTTTCATAAAATCTGATAAAATGTCATTGAATGATCTCCATTACAAGTAAATAGAGAGTAGAGTATATTACCTGACCCGCATATAGTATGTTAGAAATACACATTACTGGCAATGTATAAATTGACTGCCCAATTTTTAATATGATTTCCCCCCATAATGCATATGATAATAACAGCAGTTCCATATATTTGTACAAAGCACCATTAATAGTAATGGCAGAGGAGGAGGTTGAGGTTATTGTAATATAAGATTCATATCCGTTCACCAAGACAATGGAATCATGCATCATAACTTGCTGCATGCCACTACCTGAACAAAACTTGACTGCAAATTGAAATTGTGTAATTGATGTGTGTCATGCAACATGTATGACGAACGTGACATTGTAACTTGCGTCTACGGTAATGATAATGCAAAAAAAAAGATTAATGTGTATATATAAACCTGGAATACAACGTTCATGCAGACTGTCGTGCGAAGAATTATATTAATCTCAAATCTTAAAGTTTGAGAAAATTCTTTATTCTCGTTTGTTAGAAAACCTGCTTTGTAGGCAACATACATCATCTTGTGACAAGCACAACGAAAAAGTTTCCCCAGACGCACTGAAGACTTTGAGTTATCATAATAATAGAAACAGAAACGCTGAGATAAACAGTATGACGTTGTGCACGGCGGAGTTTACTGTTGCCAAGTCCTTCAACACGGTTTATTTACAAGAACGTAGTGTGAATTTTCGCATTTATAAAGCATTAATCTGTGGGCTCGTGCAGCTGCTGAAACAAGTATATACTTTGAGAAGTGAATAAAAAAAGTAAGCGAACGTAACGCGTAGATGATCCAACGTATGTGTACAAGGAAACAATTCTCGCCAAGATTATACAGATGAAAATGCCGAGAAAACATGATATGGACCTCTGGGTCAAGCTCACAGGTCTGCTGAAACCTGGGTGCGGCAGTTGGTCTACAATCAATCCAACTGTTCATTTAGCGGTTAGTCGATAAAATGGGTATTTTCATAGTCAATGAGATAACCTTGATTAAGCCCTTCAGTTGCCCGTACCGTCTCCGCCATTGAAAAAAAGTTTCACCGTTGGAGAATCTTGAAAGGCACAGGCATAACAGTGCAAAATGTTTGAACAGAGAGTAATTAAAGATCAACTGCATCCAATGTAAAGTTCAAGCCAACATCCACACTACTAATCAAAAACGATATTGGACCTGTCAGTGCAGCAATTTCACACTCTCCAAGCTCTGATGACATGGAATCCATTGATAGAGACAGCGTCTATGCTGAAAATTTTCGCTGCAGATATTTTTTTCAGGAAAGAGATTGGTTCTGAGTTATAATGTGGTCAGATGGACTTGGAAGCGGATGCTGAGAATCTGTAAAACAAAAATATTTGAGCTACTTTTTCTGTTTCAAATAAGATAAAGTCGATTATTTTTTAACGATTGATCATATTATTAAGACGACTTATAATCCATGATCTGACAGGATGATTGTAAATTAGTGATGCCATAATGATTTAATAGAAAGCTGAGCGTTAAGACAATGGATTTACTAAAAAAAAAAAAAAATGGGCTGATCATACATTAATCGTGACTTACAATCGATCATGTATTTAGGTGATAATAAATTGCTACTAGTGATATACTGTAGCGTGTTAACCAGGTGTTTGAACTACTGACGTTAGATTTTGTTCAATGATACATGACAGAGGTGCGTGTCTGAAACAGAGCAACCAGCTGATTGGCTGAAGAACGTGAAACGGTGTCTTGATTAGCTGATAACAGGAAGATTGGTGATATTGGTACAGAAGGAAGCAGGAGAAAGGAAGGTAGGTGATGTGGTATAAATGGAGGTAGAGCACACCAGAAGGTTGGTGTAGCAGGATGTCCGGATCTTCATTGATGTCACACCTAACGTGTGAACTTCCTGGGTGAACAGGGTGACTGCTTTTGCACACTGTTGTTGGTAATGCGAAACAAAGTAATGATATGTTATAACTCCACCTTGTGCATGTGTATCATGTCTTTGTATGTATACACAAACACACACCAGCCTAACCCAGGAACCAGGTATGAGTGTTCCAGGAAAACGGGCTGACATCGAAATCCAGTGCAAAAAATGCAAGCCTAACACAAGAAACAATCTAATTAAGCTGGAGTAAAAAGTCGAGAAGCCAAACATAGCTGATCTCCCACCACAGTCATTGTCAACAGAAATAATGCTCGACCATTTAACTTAATGATTTAGCAGTTTTCACCTCCTGACTGCCAAGGGCAGGATTGTAATCAAAGGCAGTAGGTCTCAGTTGACAAACTCCAACTAAAACTTCTAGCCAATAAGCAAACGGCGTTCACAAACTACCCATTGGATATTACTGCACAGCGAAGTATCTTATGAAACCACGAGGCTAGCAACTGCAAGGCTAAAAAAATAAAAAAAAAAAATACAAGTATTCCGTGGAAAAGGGTTGCCAATGATTGGTTAGGCTAGGAGGTACACACTTCAGACTCCCGTAGTTGTGCATCAAATACATCAGTTATCTTTTGATTCTCGTGACTGTCAGTTACAGCTTTGGACCGATCACATTTGTTATCACACTGATCCGCACGTTTCAGCCTCATATAGCAACATTCTCCATTTTTGGCTCATCGCATCATCATGTCATTATCGTTCCAACTGGTTTCCTCACGCGCAAACGTTCCCGGTTATTCCCTCATGTCCACTGTGGCCCTGACTCCTCCTGTCTGCAACTTTACTTACAGTGTACCGGAATGTAACTTTACTTACAGTGTACCGGAATGTAACTTTACTTACAGTGTACCGGAATGTAACTTTACTTACAGTGTACCGGAATGTAACTTTACTTACAGTGTACCGGAATGTAACTTTACTTACAGTGTACCGGATGTATATTTGATAACATATATGTTAATGTTTTTTTTTTACATATATACTGATGTTTATATTTGCGTCTTGACAAGATTTGGCGATAATATTACCACAAGCATGAATGAATCAATGAAAACTATCTTGTTTTCTGGGTACTACGTGGCAATTATACAAGTTTTACGGTGTTCAGTGTTGAATTAAGGTTTTACTCAAAATAAAATGATTATCTTAATTTTCTCTAGCTCCGGTACTCTCGGTTATGCATAGAAGTGTGTGAACCCTCTTTGCACGGAACTGCTGGGGGTCAAAGGGCTTTTCACCATATGATGCCGCGTCATTACTCCTCGGTATATCATTTTCTGTAGACGCATTCTAACCTGGCGTTGAGATGGTAAGTACACAACAGGTTAGGGTATAGTGTCAGTTACCACCTCTACTCCAATACGTGGAAGTTACTCATTCTAATCCGTTTCTCGGTATTCTACTTTTTCAAAACGTTCAGCAGGTCAGTGTTTCAGCCATATATCATATTTCATTTCATTTTCGTTGACTTATCTTCACTCTTCTAAATGAACTGCCTCACCTGCCAAGGCATCTTCACTTCTTTTCACTTTCACTTCGTCTCAACTGGAGGTTAAATCAACACCTTTCATTCTGACAGGGACTTCAGTGGTAGAGGTGTTTTGAGAGTGCATCACGTTGACAGGTTTCGATGAAGACCTATGTCCATTACCAAACTGTACCACGGAATGATTTAGTTGGAGTTATAGATGAAGTTTTTGTTAATGAAAAAATATTTTCGTTATGCAATTTTTCACAGAATGGGACAAAAAAAAAAGGTAAGACCTGATCAAATGTACAAACTATTTCCTTATATATATATATATATATATATATATATATATATATATATATATATATATATATATATATATATATTAGGGGCGATCATATCCTAGCAGTAGCGCTCCCGGTTGCTATGCGAAGGTGAAGATTTATAGAGGTTTTCAGAAAAGAAGAGAGAATGTTGGGGTGAAGAGAGTGGTGAAAGTAAGTGAGCTTGGAAGGGAGACTTGTAGGAGGAAGTACCAGGAGAAACTGAGTACAGAATGGAAAAAGGTGAGAACAAAGGACGTAAGGGGAGTGGAGGTGGAATGGGATGTATTTAGGGAAGCAGTGATGGCTTGCGCAAAAGATGCTTGTGGCATGAGAAGCGTGGGAGTTGGGCATATTAGAAAGGGTAGTGAGTGGTGGGATGAAGAAGTAAGATTATTAGTAAAAGAGAAGAGAGACGCGTTCGGACGAGTTTTGCAGGGAAATAATGCAAATGAGTGGGGGATGTATAAAAAAAAAAAAAAGAGGCAGGAGGTCAAGAGAAAGGTGCAAGAGGTGAAAAAGAGGGCAAATGAGAGTTGGGGTGAGAGAGTATCATTAAATTGTAGGAAGAATAAAAAATGTTTTGGAAGGGGGTAAATAAAGTGCGTAAGACAAGGGAACAAATGGAAACTTCAGTGAAGAGGGCAAATGGGGAGGTGATAACAAGTAGTGGTGATGTGAGAAGATGGAGTGAGTATTTTGAAGGTTGGTTGAATGTGTTTGATGATAGAGTGGCAGATATAGGGTGTTTTGGTCGAGGTGGTGTGCAAAGTGAGAGGGTTAGGGAGAATTATTTGGTAAACAGAGAAGAGGTAGTAAAAGATTTGCGGAAGATGAAAGCCGGCAAGGCAGCGGGTTTGTATGATATTGCAGTGGAATTTATTAAAAAAGGGGGTGACAGTATTGTTGACTGGTTGGTGAGGTTACTTAATGTATGCATGACTCATGGTGAGGTGCCTGAGGATTGGCGTAATGCTTGCATAGTGCCATTGTACAAAGGCAAGGGGGATAAGAGTGAGTGCTCAAATTACAGAGGTGTAAGTTTGCTAAAAAAAAAAATACAGAGGTATAAGTTTGTTGAATATTCCTGGGAAACTATATGGGAGGGTATTGACTGAGAGGGTGAAGGCATGTACAGAGCATCAGATTGGGGAATAGCAGTGTGGTTTCAGAGGGGGTAGAGGATGTATGGATCAGGTGTTTGCTTTGAAGAAAAGCAAATGGATCTGTATGTAGCATTTATGGATCTGGAGAAGGCATATGATAGAGTTGATAGAGATGCTCTGTGGAAGATATTAAGAGTATATGGTGTGGGAGGCAAGTTGTTAGAAGCAATAAAAAGTTTTTATCGAGGATGTAAGGCATGTGTACGTGTAGGAAGAGAGGAAAGTGATTGGTTCTTTGTGAATGTTGGTTTGCGGCAGGGGTGTGTGATGTCTCCATGGTTGTTTAATTTGTTTATGGATGGCGTTGTTAGGGAGGTGAATGCAAGAGTTTTGGAAAGAGAGGCAAGTATGCAGTCTGTTGTGGATGAGAGAGCTTGGGAAGTGAGTCAATTGTTGTTCGCTGATGATACAGCGCTGGTGGCTGATTCATGTGAGAAACTGCAGAAGCTGGTGACTGAATTTGGTAAAGTGTGTGAAAGAAGAAAGTTAAGAGTAAATGTTAATAAGAGCAAGGTTATTAGGTACAGTAGGGTTGAGGGTCAAGTCAACTGGGAGGTAAGTTTGAATGGAGAAAAACTGGAGGAAGTAAAGTGTTTTAGATATCTGGGAGTGGATCTGGC
Organism: Panulirus ornatus; assembly: GCF_036320965.1. Classification (NCBI taxonomy): domain Eukaryota; kingdom Metazoa; phylum Arthropoda; class Malacostraca; order Decapoda; family Palinuridae; genus Panulirus; species Panulirus ornatus. The sequence continues at coordinate 11,122,090 of NC_092266.1, read as the reverse complement.
AGCGGATGGAACCATGGAAGCGGAAGTGAATCATAGGGTGGGGGAGGGGGCGAAAATCCTGGGAGCCTTGAAGAATGTGTGGAAGTCGAGAACATTATCTCGGAAAGCAAAAATGGGTATGTTTGAAGGAATAGTGGTTCCAACAATGTTGTATGGTTGCGAGGCGTGGGCTATGGATAGAGTTGTGCGCAAGAGGGTGGATGTGCTGGAAATGAGATGTTTGATGACAATGTGTGGTGTGAGGTGGTTTGATCGAGTAAGTAATGTAAGGGTAAGAGAGATGTGTGGAAATAAAAAGAGCGTGGTTGAGAGAGCAGAAGAGGGTTTTTTGAAATGGTTTGGGCACATGGAGAGAATGAGTGAGGAAAGATTGACCAAGAGGATATATGTGTCGGAGGTGGAGGGAACGAGAAGTGGGAGACCAAATTGGAGGTGGAAAGATGGAGTGAAAAAGATTTTGTGTGATCGGGGCCTGAACATGCAGGAGGGTGAAAGGAGGGCAAGGAATAGAGTGAATTGGATCGATGTGGTATACCGGTCAGTGGATTGAATCAGGCCATGTGAAGCGTCTGGGGTAAACCATGGAAAGTTGTGTGGGGCCTGGATGTGGAAAGGGAGCTGTGGTTTCGGGCATTATTACATGACAGCTAGAGACTGAGTGTGAACGAATGGGGCCTTTGTTGTCTTTTCCTAGTGCTACCTCGCACACATGAGGGGGGAGGGGGATGGTATTCCATGTGTGGCGAGGTGGCGATGGGAATGAATAAAGGCAGTGTGAATTGTGTGCATGGATATATATGTATGTGTCTGTGTGTGTATATATATGTGTACATTGAGATGTATAGGTATGTATATTTGCGTGTGTGGTCGTGTATGTATATACATTGTGTATGGGGGTGGGTTGGGCCATTTCTTTCGTCTGTTTCCTTGCGCTACCTCGCAAACGCGGGAGACAGCGACAAAGCAAAATAAATAAAATAAAATGTATAAAAATAAATATATATATACACACACTATCATACAAACAAGGACTCCTTTTACGAAGGTATCCTGGGGTACAGCCCTCATATGCCCATATGCCAAACTGTGTCATACAAGCAGGGATGAGGTGGACTTCTCTAGTCTAAAGGGATTGGTTCCCTGACGAGATTGTTGTGTGTTTCAACTCGTCAAAGGTGACATGACTTGCGCTGTAAACCTCAAGCAGGCGGCGTCCGGCGATATCAAGTATGATTTGGTTATTAAGCTTGATGGAAGAGCAACAGCTGAAACTTACTTTCGTGTAGAATCAAATGGAAAACGTTTTTGCATCTTATTATGTACGTTCCTATCTGAGTGTGTAGGCCTTTAAATATCCTGACTTCGCATGCTTAGGCGGCATTGAATTGTTCGTCTTCCTAACGTGCAAGTAAACATAATTCCTGTTATACCCATATGTATATTGTAAACTTAAAGACGGAGTAAACAGTCTCCAGAGCGCTCAGGCTAGCTTAGGCACATAGCACAGCAACAAACAAGCCACAAAACGATTAAAGAAAATAGATGTTGACCTGAACACATAGCTAATTCATGACATAGCTGCAAGATATAGCTGATTACGTATCCAAATAGCAAGACTGATAACCAAACCAAGCTCTATAGCGTGATATAAAACAGCGAATACTGTACCAGATGGTCTACCAACACAGTAAAGTTTATAGGCAGCTTTATAGCATATATAGTGTAGTCATAGCCTTATGGCGTAGGTTATACCCAAGGGATAACGCTGTATTATAAAGATCACAACATAACAGGACTTATGGTCTAGCAACATGGAACAGTTGATTGCTTTGTAACACTTGCCCCTGTAACACAGAAAATGTTCGTTACTGCAAAAATCATTACATAAGATGAAAATATACTATGCCTCCCAGTTCTTTTATCTAATTTTCTACGAGAAAAAATTATTTTCCGTAAAGGCCTGTCTACACGAGCGGGCCTGATCGGCGGGCTTGCCCGTTAACGGGCAAACGATCAAATTGCCCGAAATCCCGCCGAGCGAAATCACTGAGCTGGTGCCCGGTAGCTGGAGTTTCTACCCTGCCAGACGCAAGATAATATGGTGAACCCACAGCGGGCCTTCATCCCACATCCCACGGCATGTAGCACAGTGAACATTTAACGATGGCAGCCCAGGATAACTCTAGTGAGCCACCAACAATTTTTTGGTCTAAAGCACTTACTAGTACTTTGACTGACCTTTATCGTAAGAATCCATGTTTATGGAATGTGAAGCTGAAATGCTATAAGAACAGAGACAAACCCATAACAGCAGTGAAGGCTATTGCTGCGGAGATGAGAGAGCATTATGCGGGACAAGCTTTGCTTTGATATGCGTGTACTGTACTGCAACTCCGAATAAGTAGACCCACTTGCTAAAAATCGCAGAGTTGCCTCCAGACGAGCTTCTGCTGTAATGCTGTTTCTCATAACTGTGTCTTTCTTCACTATGTATGGCTCCACCTTTGATAACAAGATGTAAAAAGTGCTTACACTCACCCTCAGGTAATTTCTGAAGTCGTGTTCCTCACTACTTTGTAGTTCATGAAGTATTGTTGCAGTGCTTCCAAACATCTTTTCTTTAACCAATCTTTACACCATATCCTTTTCTTCTTTTCTTCTTGAGACACAAAGCTATTATCATAGAGCACAAAATCTTTTTCTTGACAATGCTAGGCACCATGGTTCTCGTACCGCACTCCACCCGCTACTGGCAACATCGTCGGGCAGGCCCGGCTGTTCATCACTTCGGTCGTGTGGACAACATTCACGGGCAGGCCCGCCAGAATTTGCCTGTTAACGGGCAAACCCGCCGATCAGGCCCGCTCGTGTAGACAGGCCTTCATGCGTAAACTCTAAGGAAAGACTTCCTCAAGACGTTGTAGTGTGGAGCTGAAAATGAAACGTAAATGAATGTAATGGCAAATGTCCAATTAATGCCTTGAAATTGTCTTCAATGACCTAAACGTATTTATCTTTGGTAAAATTTTACTTAAGAAATGCTAAGAAACAGTCAACGAAATGCCCAGTTAAGATTCTTCCAAATATCCCTGAGGATAGGGGGAAAAGAATACTTCCCACGTAGTCTCAGCCTCTCGTAGAGGGCAACTAAAAAGGGAAAGGCGATGGGGACTGCAAATCCTTCCCTCATGTTTTACTTTTCCAAAAGAAGGAACAGAGACGTGGGCCAAGTGAGGATTTTTCCCTCTGAGGCTCAGTCATCTGTTCTTGGTGCTACCTACCAAGACATTTATCGAAATCTGCTTTAAAAGAATGCCAAGTAACCGATAACAGAAAGTAATATTTCGCGGAAGAAACGACAACGATACGCCATGAAGGCGGAGAAAACTTTGGAGTTCGTCTGAATTACAGCATCGGTGACACGTTCATTATCGCTGGAGATTCGTGGTAGCACGACATTATCAGAGTTACGTACTTATCACACACCATCAAACGTCAATAAATCTATTACTGTCGTTTCGACAGTCACTGTCATATTCGCTGCGGAAAGTGCTACATATGGCTATAAAAGGAAGTGGCAATGTTAAAAGGTTTCTTGATACCGAAATTCTACAGTTGCACAGATATCATTTATCCACTGAGGGCTATTGTTTATTTCAAATAAGTTCTACAGTTGTTATCTGCTCAGGGCTAGGTTCCAACGGAATCCGGATGGTACTTTGAACAACACGCCTTTGAAAGATGGCGCCTCAGGAGTGTACAACTTGCTCTCCGTAATGCGCAAATACGTTGTCACATAGACATAGTTTACAGATGATGATATGCAAAGTGCATCTTTGTGGTCATTGGTAAGCATCATGTCTCAGAGTTTTTAAGTTTTACGATACCACTACCTAAAACCTGAATCAGCATTTCCACATGTCTGTCATATTCATTATATTTTCTACACTAAGAATATAGAGAATGAGAGATCACTGAGAAAATTTAAAAAAAAATAATAATCTAGAGAGGTAAAAAGGACATAAATTACATAATCTAAGCAGCCCGTATATAGCGTCCCTGTCAAGAACGCTAACCGCTACACCTATGTACATGCAATCAATATACCTTCCTTCTTTTACCAAACTGAGTTTGTGTTATCTTCCACTTTCACAAACTGTCTTGAAGTGACTACCCAGTGGTCAGTGGCAGTTTGCATTCTTTGTATTTCTAAAGATATGAAAACTATAACTCTTGAACAGTGGTAGTTTTATGCATATTGCAGTAAATTATCTGTCCAGCTGCTTACCTAACCTATAACATTACTACGTAAAGGACACCAGCTGTCCGTCAGCAAATTTAAAAACTGCTGAGAATTACATAGATTAGATGTCTCGCCAACTGTGTGCAATGATTATAAAACTTAGAAAATGCTTTTCAAGTCTGGTCACCGCTTTTGATATTGTTAATGAACCAATAGAGAAGGTCGTGATAGCAACCAATATGTCTTCTGAAATAAGAAAGCTGAGGTAAAGCTTGGTTAGTTAGATTGTAAAGCTGTCTTTAATTGATTTACCTACAAGGTAAAAAAAAAAAAAAAGCTAGGGGAGATTTTATTACGATCATCAAATTTCTAAACAAGAGTAATAATTGTCGAGAGCGGATAGATTTCTTGAGAGATCTAGTTACAGAGGAATCTGAGAACCTAACAAGAAACAGCAAAGAATAGATAACATGTGCGGATTTATTTGATAGTAGTAGAGTGGTGGATGAATGCAATAAGGTGATGAAACTGTGCTTGCTGACCGAAAATAAAAAGTAAAAAAAAAGTATAATAGATTTAAAGAGTGCAGAACTCCCTCCCTACCTGTGCTGTCACTTCACAACCACATTACACACAGACCCCACACAAGATGGTTCCCACCAACCACAACTTCATTCTGCACAGTAATTGCAGGAACAGACATCAACAAATCATTTGACATTGTTCCCAGATACACACCCACACACGGACACTTGACACCACCACTCTCCACATGACAGAAAGTAGTTGGCCAACTTCTGAGATGGTCCCCAGGCCTGAGTCACTCACAAAGGTTCACGTCTAAAACCCTTAAGTTTTACAATGGGTTTCCCTGAAGAGCAGTTCTTCCTTCAACCCCCCCCCCCCCCATTAAATATCTTCCTGTTACCTGCAGATCACAGTATGAAGGTCCTCTGATGTGCAGACGTTACAATTACACCACACTAGTAACACCACACTGTGCAACACTACATTACACAACTGGAACGAGGGCTCGCTCATAACAAAACATCTGCATCTTCAGAGAAGTCTTCAGTCACACTGAACTTCAGACTGACGAATTCAACCTTGACCCGCTCATCATCTTGTATAGCCAATCGCTCACAAAACAAAACTATTCTGGTCGTCCCATGCAGCACCCACATGACACTTCATCCTCCACCCCACAAACATCAACAGAAAGTCATCAAATAAACCTATTACCCTCAAAAAATGAGAATCCCGTAGTATCCTCTACAATTTATCCACTTCATCCTAAACTACGATTCACCTGCCTGGTCTTCCACCGTCAAAAGGGAAAATAATTCCGCAATTCATGTAAAACAAAGTACTCGAAACAAAACCTGGCTGCTGAGCAACACTACTAACAAAAACTGGTTGCCTAGCCATCACAAACGCTCAGCACCTATGTAATGAAACAAATACAATCCCACCTCACTATGCCTAGCACTAAAGTTCTCTGCAACTACACTAGATTCTCTTCCAAAACATTATAACAAACCATCAACTCCCAAGTAGAAGGAAAAGGCTTACCCTTGTTCCACAAGTCAGTACTGCATACTCACGGATACCTTCACCCCATCCCTAATGAAAGCAATATTAACTAAACATATGCACCGGAATTACCCGACAAGCTGTAAACAACTGCCCTCCCAACTCGTCTAACAGACCATCCCAGTAGACGTAGGTCCATCGGAACCACACTCCCTACGCTCTCGATATCACCCATCCCTACATTACAAATGCCGATTCAGCTTATCCTTAGACCCCTCATGCCCTCGATGCAATTTCCACGGTGAAAACGATGAACACTTACTGCTTCATTACCCCACACTACAATTCAAGATCTGCATTCGCGCCCAGAGGATGTTCACGGCTTCCTGAGCGCTGTGGGAGTCCCGTTGAAGATAAAAGCGACTTCTGGGGAAGATGGTTTATATAAATAAATAAATAAATATATATATATATATATATATATATATATATATATATATATATATATATATATATATATATATATATATATATATTGGAAAGGATCACAATCTTGCGCGTGATCAAGTATATTCCTGAGTCCACGGGGAAAATGAAACACGATAAATTCCCAAGTGCACTTTCGTGTAATAATCACATCAGGGGAGACACAAGACAAAACATGTCTGTTTATATATATATATATATATATATATATATATATATATATATATGGCCTTTGCTTCCTCTAGTTTCTGTGTGGAGAATGGCCATTAGTGGACTGACTTACTATTTCTCCATCCGTGGTGCATTTAAACCGAGGAATTCTCTTCTTTCTTCCTTTGATCTCTGCCTGTAAGAGTCTGGAGTACAAACACCTGTAAAGCCCAGATTAATTTCAACAGCTTTTTTTTTCTTTTATCTTTTCCGTACATATTCTTTCACATAACATGACCTCTGACTGGGTCATGCCCTTGCCTGTGCCATGTCGGTCACCATATATATATATATATATATATATATATATATATATATATATATATATAATACTGATTTATCCGCCACATCTTTTAAAGCTGATGTTGATGAGTGACCAACTTTTTGCATACATATCCAGGGTGTATGGAGCACATTGATACGTTGTGCTGGTAATGGAAATCTAATAATTTCCATGTTTTTTTAATTATCATTTACAGAATTCACCCAGTGTATCACCAGAGCCAAGAGCTTCAACTGCTATAAGCTAAATTGAACAGGGGTGGTGAGTTGTAGGCACACGTATGTGTCCCTAAGGGATGACGGCATGCCAACTGGCTCAGGCAGAGGCATATGTCACCGATTCACATTCCCAGTATCGTACACCGTGAGGATAGTACCACCTCTGATGAGATATCGTTATCATTCTTAACTACAGGCACACGCCAATATTGACACCTCCGCTCCGTTATCATCAACACCACTAAAATGTATCAATAGTATATAAGATGCCAACCGGAAATCCATTCTGATACAATGACAATCTAGTGTAATTCCTGATGTTCTTGATACAAAATAACTGTGAAGCCGTGGGTGATCACCTGCGAAAACGAGGAAAGAGGAGAACAGATCGTAACACCACCTTCCTCAACACACCCTCAATACAGACTGCCTGACTCGGGGGAGCCCGTGAGGACCCGGTCACCAACGTAAACATTACCGAGCATTTTCTTCTGGCTAACATTGTTCGCTGTCTGTTTCTCCTCTACTTTTTCATTCCTTTCCTGCTTCAGTGCAAAAATTCGTTCAGGTTAAATCACACTGAGTTCTGGAGGATGATATGGTGTCACGAAAACAAACTATAGCCGGAGTCAACAAGTTCCCAATACGGATGTATTCCAAGGTAAACTTCTCTTGCTCACGACCTTGTGCAAACATTACTAATCAAGCGGCCAAGGACATCTCCAGTAACGAATCTTAGGGTATCGCATTCTCCATTATATTGCATGCTACGTAAGTTACACACACACACACACACATATGTATATAAATTCCTATGAGTCTACGGGGAAAATGAAACACGATAAATTACCCGTGGACTCAGGAATATCTTGATCACGCGCAAAATTGTGATCCTTTCCAATATATATATATATATATATATATATATATATATATATATATATATATATATATATATATATATATATATATATATAAAGCATTTTTAAGCAGAAGGAAAGTGGCTTTTGATAGATCTTGAAGTGCCGATGCATCTGCTGTAGCGTATCACGAAAACTTTATATATTTTTTTTCAATAGGATGTTCGAGCTGTGTCACCCAGCTGACGGTTTCAGTGAGGCCAGTATTCACATGACCCTTGACTTCACTTCCCGTATCCTCACTCCATTTATAAAGAAAGACATAACAAGATATTTGCTTATAAAGTGGGTCATGTACTTCCTTACTGTTAGCTGCCTCAGTACATTCAACCTGGGCGGGTGGGGGAATTAACTACGTCCAGTTTTTACAAACTACATGATTTGATCATGCGTTATGGCGACTCAAGAGTCTGCCAAGGTAAGTTCTTTTTCCATGGTAGAACAAGATACTAACATTATTACTGAATCATAGTCCTGGCGGACAGACAGGAAAAAAAGTTTCACTGCGCGGCATTAGTAATATTTCATGAAATTCCGCATTACATCGACACATGAAAGCTTCACACACACACACACACACACACACATTGACCATGATTCATGCACGGGCCCGCTAAGATTCGAGTCCTGGGCGCGGCAATCGGCTCACAGCCAACCCAGCTGCTCATTCTTCCCTCAGCACTTGTCGATAAATGGGTACCTGGCTTAGGCTGAGTTGTATACATGAGAGTAAAGAAAGTAAATACATGGTTCGTATACAAGGTTAAGAGACGGGGCAACTCTAGTGTAAAAACTCAATCCCTCATGATTCATGTTTAGCGTTGCTATCCACCAGTTTGCAACTCAGACATGGTAGCAGCGGGCTCACAGCCAACACGTTGGTTCCTCCTTCACTTGGGGATGGTCGATGAATGTGTACCTGCCATAGACGAGTGCGTCTGACCTCATAAAGAACACAGCTAAAATATGTATGAAGTTAAGACGAAGCAACAGGAGCGCAAGACTTTCACTCCATAAAACGCAACTAGTATTACACACACACACACACACACGCATACAGATTTACCACAAATGATCATTCACATTCTGCTCTAAAGATGGAACAGAAAGCCACTGTAGGGAATAAGGAAGAGTTCACCACTTCAGTGAGGCAAATCGTGAAGGAAGTAACGACTTCGCTTCAGGGTTCACCAATACTGTGGAAAAACGAGATAAATCCGGATCAATCAAGGTGTTACCTCCTGGTTGCGAATAACTTTAAATTAACTTTATATCTATAACCAAATAGAAATCCGAGAATCTCAACATTGGGTCACCAGAACCAAATGAATCACGGCACGACACCCCAGAGGTAAAAAACCGTGACGCGTGACTGTAGAAGTTCGCTATATAGTTCAAAAGATGATTGCCTGACCAAATTCAATTATCCTTAGTGTTTTCACTTCGTCAAAACACTGCATCAAGTTTAGAGGGGAAAAAAATTCTACACTTCAATAAGTATTATATAAACATTTATATTAGGCTTGTGTTTGGTTACATATAAAAAAAAAAAAAATTATGGGGGGGGATATTAAAAATCTTGAGATGTTCATAAGGTAGTACTAAAGCCTAGGAAGTAATACTGTTATGGTGTGTGTGTTTGTAGGTGATATAAGACGCCCCGTACCGACCCTGACACATGACTGGGACAACTCCCACTCACTGCTATCTAATCAATGGTCGGACACCCAAGGTGGGTCGAGAGGTGAGACACTGTGCGTCCGGCTGTCGTATTATTAGCGTGTCGTAACTACTTGAGCACGACGGCACGACCCTTGAGCACGGCGATACGACCCTTGAGCATGACGGTACGACCCTTGAGCATGACGGTACGACCCTTGAGCACGACGGTACGACCCTCGAGCACGACGGTACGACCCTTGAGCATGACGGTACGACCGACCCTCGAGCACGACGGTACGACCCTTGAGCACGACGGTACGTACGACCCTTGAGCACGACGGTACGACCCTTGAGCATGACGTTTTCTCCCATGGGGTAGCTGGTCCATCCTTCGATCTGACCTTTCAAGGGATATGTTAAAGACATTATACCCAAGGGTCGTAATGTCGTGCTCAAGGGTCATACCTCAGTGCTTAGACCCAGACTGTCTTATTTAGATGGTTCATCTCTCGCGTGAGGGCCCAGCGTTCCGGTTTAATTAGTGAGTACGAGGTCAAAGTGGCTGGGACTTAATAGGAATTTATTATTCATTATCCATACCATGATCACATCTATCAAGTGACTTTCCACAGGTCACTATTCATATGGGTGACTTCAGTCTCGCCACGAGCCGACACAAGGGCAGCTGTGATGGTCTACTGAGCATAACAATTACGTTGGTCAAATGTAATGTGGTGTATGACCCAGACATGGAAGTATGATGTATCAAAATGTGATCCGGTTTTCTTCCCTTCACTTGAGCATTTGCTCACTTGACGTTTACTGTTATGTCAGTGACTTCCTGAGCACGACAGCACGACCTTTGGGTATGATTGTGTGGCCTTTGACCTGACCATTTAAGAAGGAGGTTGCAGGTTGCTTGATTTTGGAATCTAAAGAAAACAAATGAAAGGATAAAAGTATATATATATATATATATATATATATATATATATATATATATATATATATATATATATATATATCAATCTATTTCATTTTATTATTCTTTGTCGCTGTTTCCCGCGTTGGCGAGATAGCGCAAGGAAACAAAGGAATGGGCCAACCTACCCCCATATATACATACACGTCCACACACGCACATATACATTCCTGTACATTTCAACGTATACATATAAATACATACACAGACATATAAATATATATACACATGTACATAATTCATACTTGCTGCCTCCATCCATTCCGTCGCCACCCCGCCACACATGAAATGACAATCCCTCCCCCGCACGCGCGCGAGGTAGCTCTAGGAAAAGACAACAAAGGCCACATTCGTACACACGTCGTAAGAGCAATCATTGTAATCTACCAAGCAGGGGAACCTTACGTACACATATTGTCTTAGAATTCCGTTTAACATCTGAAAGTATTAAAGACTATGTGAGTGGTGTTTACAACTTGACGTTGACGTCCTTCACGACCCTGGCAGCTGATAAGCCTAAACTCAAATAATCAACCCACCTTAAACCAGTCTAGCGTCTCCTACTGAAGGTTACCCTATTCATAGGTCTGAGCTTAGGAAGAGCCCGTCATTGATTTCACTGCTGAACTATCGCTACATGAGCATTATTCGTGATTATCAATAAAGCTGAGTCTTAGTTTATAACGGTGTATGATACCCTCTCACTGCTCATTTAAACTTCCACACACATTTACTACAAGAACCCATAGCCCAAAGGAAGGACAAAGGCAGTATATATATATATATATATATATATATATATATATATATATATATATATATATATATACATATATATATATTTTTTTATTTATTTATTATACTTTGTCGCTGTCTCCCGCGTTTGCGAGGTAGCGCAAGGAAACAGACGAAAGAAATGGCCCAACCCACCCCCATACACATGTATATACATACGTCCACACACGCAAATATACATACCTACACAGCTTTCCATGGTTTACCCCAGACGCTTCACATGCCTTGATTCAATCCACTGACAGCACGTCAACCCCGGTATACCACATCGCTCCAATTCACTCTATTCCTTGCCCTCCTTTCACCCTCCTGCATGTTCAGGCCCCGATCACACAAAATCTTTTTCACTCCATCTTTCCACCTCCAATTTGGTCTCCCTCTTCTCCTCGTTCCCTCCACCTCCGACACATATATCCTCTTGGTCAATCTTTCCTCACTCATTCTCTCCATGTGCCCGAACCATTTCAAAACACCCTCTTCTGCTCTCTCAACCACGCTCTTTTTATTTCCACACATTTCTCTTACCCTTACGTTACTCACTCGATCAAACCACCTCACACCACACATTGTCCTCAAACATCTCATTTCCAGCACCTCCATCCTCCTGCGCACAACTCTATCCATAGCCCACGCCTCGCAACCATACAACATTGTTGGAACCACTATTCCTTCAAACAAACCCATTTTTGCTTTCCGAGATAATGTTCTCGACTTCCACACATTCTTCAAGGCCCCCAGAATTTTCGCCCCCTCCCCCACCCTATGATCCACTTCCGCTTCCATGGTTCCATCCGCTGCCAGATCCACTCCCAGATATCTAAAACACCTCACTTCCTCCAGTTTTTCTCCATTCAAACTCACCTCCCAACCGACTTGACCCTCAACCCTACTGTACCTAATAACCTTGCTCTTATTCACATTTACTCTTAACTTTCTTCTTCCACACACTTTACCAAACTCAGTCACCAGCTTCTGCAGTTTCTCACATGAATCAGCCACCAGCGCTGTATCATCAGCGAACAACAACTGACTCACTTCCCAAGCTCTCTCATCCCCAACAGACTTCATACTTGCCCCTCTTTCCAAAACTCTTGCATTCACCTCCCTAACAACCCCATCCATAAACAAATTAAACAACCATGGAGACATCACACACCCCTGCCGCAAACCTACATTCACTGAGAACCAATCACTTTCCTCTCTTCCTACACGTACACATGCCTTACATCCTCGATAAAAACTTTTCACTGCTTCTAACAACTTTCCTCCCACACCATATATTCTTAATACCTTCCACAGAGCATCTCTATCAACTCTATCATATGCCTTCTCCAGATCCATAAATGCTACATACAAATCCATTTGCTTTTCTAAGTATTTCTCACATACATTCTTCAAAGCAAACACCTGATCCACACATCCTCTACCACTTCTGAAACCACACTGCTCTTCCCCAATCTGATGCTCTGTACATGCCTTAACCCTCTCAATCAATACCCTCCCATATAATTTACCAGGAATACTCAGCAAACTTATACCTCTGTAATTTGAGCACTCACTCTTATCCCCTTTGCCTTTGTACAATGGCACTATGCACGCATTCCGCCAATCCTCAGGCACCTCACCATGAGTCATACATACATTAAATAACCTTTTCTTTCAAACTATTCGCCATTTCGCGCATTAGCGAGGTAGCGTTAAGAACAGAGGCCTGGGCCTTTGAGGGAATATCCTCACCTGGCCCCCTTCTCTGTTCCCTCTTTTGGAAAATTGAAAATAAAACGGGAGGGGAGGATTTCCAGCCCCCCCCCCCCCCTCCCTCCCTTTTTAGTCGCCTTCTACGACACGCAGGGAATACGTGGCAAGTATTCTTTCTCCCCTATCCCAGGGATTATATATATATATATATATATATATATATATATATATATATATATATATATATATTTTTTTTTTTTTTTTTTTTTTTTTTCGCTGTCTCCCGCGTTTGCGAGGTAGCGCAAGGAAACAGACGAAAGAAATGGCCCAACCCACCCCCATACACATGTATATACATACGTCCACACACGCAAATATACATACCTACACAGCTTTCCATGGTTTACCCCAGACGCTTCACATGCCTTGATTCAATCCACTGACAGCACGTCAACCCCGGTATACCACATCGCTCCAATTCACTCTATTCCTTGCCCTCCTTTCACCCTCCTGCATGTTCAGGCCCCGATCACACAAAATCTTTTTCACTCCATCTTTCCACCTCCAATTTGGTCTCCCTCTTCTCGTTCCCTCCACCTCCGACACATATATTCCTCTTGGTCAATATTTCCTCACTCATTCTCTCCATGTGCCCGAACCATTTCAAAACACCCTCTTCTGCTCTCTCAACCACGCTCTTTTTATGTCCACACATCTCTCTTACCCTTACGTTACTTACTCGATCAAACCACCTCACACCACATATTGTCCTCAAACATCTCATTTCCAGCACATCCATCCTCCTGCGCACAACTCTATCCATAGCCCACGTCTCGCAACCATACAACATTGTTGGAACCACTATTCCTTCAAACATACCCATTTTTGCTTTCCGAGATAATGTTCTCGACTTCCACACATTCTTCAAGGCTCCCAGAATTTTCGCCCCCTCCCCCACCCTATGATCCACTTCCGCTTCCATGGTTCCATCCGCTGCCAGATCCACTCCCAGATATCTAAAACACCTCACTTCCTCCAGTTTTTCTCCATTCAAACTCACCTCCCAATTGACTTGACCCTCAACCCTACTGTACCTAATAACCTTGCTCTTATTCACATTTACTCTTAACTTTCTTCTTTCACACACTTTACCAAACTCTGTCACCAGCTTCTGCAGTTTCTCACATGAATCAGCCACCAGCGCTGTATCATCAGCGAACAACAACTGACTCACTTCCCAAGCTCTCTCATCCCCAACAGACTTCATACTTGTCCCTCTTTCCAAAACTCTTGCATTCACCTCCCTAACAACCCCATCCATAAACAAATTAAACAACCATGGAGACATCACACACCCCTGCCGCAAACCTACATTCACTGAGAACCAATCACTTTCCTCTCTTCCTACACGTACACATGCCTTACATCCTCGATATATATATATATATATATATATATATATATATATATATATATATATATATATATATATATATATATATATATATATTATTGTGTTTCGTATGCTTATAGCTCGTGTGTTTGTGTGTGTGTAATCGCGCATTTGTTTATGTTAAAGTGAGTACCATGGATGCGTCCTTCGAATGCCTTCCCAACGAGATAGTATCTGGGAGAAGGTAAAACTTTGTCACCTTCCCACTGGTGTCCATCGATCGAGAATATATACGAGACACGGTAAAGAATTCATGTTTGATAAAGTCTCACGAAAACTCAGAGAAACGATAGGTTCTCAACCCGTCATTACGACTGATTGTTCATTAAGAAGGTTAATTAAATCAATGGTGTCTCATTACTCTTAGTCAACCGACAGTAAGTAACAGTCACGTCTTGTGATTTATCGTTCCCTCTTGATGTATATACAGAAGCAAATCTTACGTAGCATAGGTATAGCAAGTGTAAAACTGTATACTGTATGTACAGAAGCAAATCTTACGTAGCTTAGATATAGCAAGTGTAAAACTTTATACTTTATAAACACGAAAACACAATTCTATATCATAGATTCCTAAAACGTTCATAGTAATTAAAAAGTCTTTTTTCTTTTTAACTTCAAATGGAAAAAAAAAAAATGATATTTATCACCCCATCATATCATGAGCACCGTGGGTATTTTTATCATGTCGCGACGATAGAATATTGACGTGTGTTCGAGCCTGACACCAGTGGTGCTGTGATCGTAGACCCCGTTTTGCAGGGACCTCTCTGTTCGTTCGATACTGCGTCCTCCAGGGAGGTGGGCAGTGGGGTTCCTACCTCGCCTGCGCCAACCTCATGTGAGGTGGGCAACGAGATTTTCCTCTCGCCCACACTAATTGTAGGGTGAGCAGCTGGGTTCTCACTCCACGTTAACCTCCTGCTTCCTTTGTGTCCCAAACTCCAATGTTGACCAAAGAAAAACTGGCCGATATATATATATATATATATATATATATATATATATATATATATATATATATATATATATATATATATATATATATATATATAAGTTGTTTGCGGAGTGTTGAAATGATGGTGCCAGCGACGTTGGAAGTGTTGATAGCTGTGTTATTAGTGACGATGGAGGTAGTGATACTGTCGTTACGGGTGTTGGAAGTGGTGCCATTAAAGTGGTTGCGTAAGAGCAGGGAAGGACGATATTGGTCGGCGGGGGAATGATCGTTGTGGTCTAATGGTGGAGGTGGCAGTGGCGCTGTTGATACTGGTGGTGGTGGTAGCTGTGGTGGTTATCGATAGTGGTGGCGACGGTAACAGAAATGGTAGTGTTAGTGGCGAGGATTCAAAGAAATTTAAACAGCAACAGACCAATGGATCCTTACGAGGCTGTGGTGGCATTAGTGTTGACTTGTAGTGGTGGTCCTGGTGATGGTGGTTATACCGCTGATATTGTCGGTTATTCTGGAAATGCTAATGGTGGTTGTGGTGGTAGGAATCGTGGTTGCCGTACTTTAATTTGGTTGACACTTTACAACTCCTGACTCACACAACTTGGTGGTCTAAGGATGAGAGCGACGCGCTAGTTCTGCCTTTTGTCAAAATCTCGTAAGTAATCTTGTGATTTTTTTTTTTTTTTAAAAAGATGTACAGAGTAAAAGTCATATTTGAGATACTATTGAATAGTATATGTAACCTCTCCCAGATCTTTATTGCAAGAAGTTGCTGTACCTTTGCGCAAAATTCCTATTAGTGTTGAAAGAAAGATAAGTAGTATGCCGTTGCATTATTCGTATATGTGAAAAATCCAAGTAACGGACTGTTCTCTACAGAAGCGAGACAGTGATGTCCCGCTCGATATTAATATATAATAAACTCTGCCCTGAAGTCACTACGGCGTACAGACCAACTCTTACAGTTTACTTGAGAAAATTCTATCACAGGTTTAATGTATTACTTCAGGAATGATATGACTTCCATAATCTAAGATCAAATCAGATCTGTCAAGAGCTTTATCAGTCAAATGATATATCTAGGAACTCGTTATGATATAGACAATAGATATTGGTTTATACACGGCATCACTCCGTAAAAAAGACGAATAACGCGATCGGGACACGCTTCCACAACCTTACCTAACCTAAACAAACATTTATAGTAGGAAACTCTGATCGCGGTCTATGAGCCAGTAACCATTTCGTTATAAATAACCTTCCTCACAAAATGATCATCAAATAATTCAAACACGATTGCTTTACACTGTAATTATGTCGCTCATCACAAGTAGTGCCTTATATTCCAGTAACTCTTGTAATTATAATATCAAAACATTCAGTCATCTCAAAGACATTTAATGTCACTAGATTTTGCTACTACAGATTGTTCAGTGGTCAGGGGTTGTGGCGTTCCGATTAGATATATGCACTGACCTAACGTTATTATCTGTACAGAGTATTTTCATCTATATCGAGATATTAACCATCTGTACTTCTCGAGCTCTACTGTCATTCGCAAAACCTACGCTTAAAGAAAAAAGATGAACTGCTTAAGTAGTAACGTGATAAGATCAGTTTCTCGCGATAATTTGCGCAAAGCTTCGGAAGGCTTTTGAAGAGCTTTACTGCTACATACTACTATATATATATATATATGGAAACTATAGATTAATACTCTCCAGCAGCCGATATCTACGAATTCCTCACTAGATATGCCAGACTATCATCGACTCTGTTTACCTGGACGTATTAGGTCAGTTGATCCTGGCCTAGTTCTTTGGATAACAAGGTGGACCATTACACTCCTCTGGCGTGTTTTCTCAGGAGCAGTATGGTGTCGTACTTTCTCAGAACAAAAGAACACCAAAAGCTAACCTCAGAGGAAGGATTGTAATGGGATATTACAAATGGGCTGTGCTGTGGTGCATACAGTGCATATGGACATAATGCCGATGAATATTACCCTTCACTGGTGAATTCGTAACGTGACAATAAGGTGACAATAGGGTACGTGGTGTTAGTGCATCAGTGGAAAGAAATTATTTATCATTCTTAAAAGAATATGGTGGTAGTGGGGTAGGTTGCTGTTGGTCTGGCAAAGTGACAGTATGGATCGTTAGAGTTGGTCCCGTTATTTCTTACCAAAAAAAGAGAAAAAAAAG
The DNA here is from genome assembly GCF_036320965.1 of Panulirus ornatus. Lineage (NCBI taxonomy): Eukaryota > Metazoa > Arthropoda > Malacostraca > Decapoda > Palinuridae > Panulirus > Panulirus ornatus. Next base: position 11,104,448 of record NC_092266.1, on the reverse strand, counting down.
AAATCAAGGTCAGAGCAGCGAAGTGAATGAGGTAGCCGCCCTTCCAGCCATAGCAATGCTTTCCTCACACCTGACTACGAATGAAAATATTTCTCAGATGGCTGGTATGTTAGTAAAATTACCCATTTTGTTTTTCTTGGCACTGTAGGACGTGTTCCCGTAAGTTATCGTGGAGTCATGATCCAGTTATGGTTGTCATGAAACTGATTTGGAAATGAAACGAATGGACGTGAAACCTGTGGAACATGGTTGGCGGGACCCATGGCATGCATGACCCACGGTGCATGACGCAGGACAGCATGTTCCAGATAGCCATCTCTATAATGGACACCCTCAATCTGTACTTGTACCTATCAATCTTATTCTTCTATTCTCTTGTTTCACTTGCTTTTGTTCCACTTATGCTCTTCAACTCATTATTGCTGTTATCTTCATCAAATTGAGCGTCGGGATTTTTACACAGTCAAGTTGATCACAGACATCAACAGATGGCTCTGCCGCGTCACGATCCTTTTAACCTTCGACTCCAACTTTCCACATACTTTCGGCATTTTCCGTGTCTCGCATCTGGTCCTCGTTTTTATGATTGATAGGAAATTTGAATTAACTGTTTAAGTAGCACCTTATCTACACATTGCTCATAAAGAACATTGGTTAGAGTTAGAATGTTAATCTCACTCAGATGCCTTGTACTAACTCATTCTTACCTCATGCTGTAATTTTACAGGGTCAAAACTGATGCTTCCTCCTGACAATATTATTTGAATGTCGTTTAATGTAAAACGATATTCAAAGCATTTGTTATGATACAGCGCTTAACACATGATTCACTGTCGTCTACCGATCCTTCTGCGCTTTCAACTAAGATGCTCTTCAATAGATCATTTAACAGTAGAATCGATCACATTCACATGGACTCGTTTTTTACATCTGCCCTTAGGTCTGGTGCGTGTAGACTTCCATATGAGCGCACGATCTTGTTTACCAATAAATACAACAGAAAAAAGTAAACAAAATAATCTTTAAGGTGCAGCTGAGGAAAAAAAAATTGAAAAGAAATTCATATTGTTACGTGCGTTTTACACGACACCTGTCGATACAGAGTGCCAGCCAGTAGCGGGATCGTGACATTCATCCGTAAGTAAGGCTAACCTAGCATAACTTCAAAGTTTATGGCCGAAAATCTTGATCTCGCTTCACTGTGAGGAAGGAAATATTTGTACTTACTTGCTACGTTGTGATAAGCTGCTGTGTGGTGCCGAGCAGTTTATATTGATGTTAATCCTCTCAGGTGTTGAACGCGGTGTTTATAACTGATAAGTGTATACGCAACGTCCTTCACCACCTTTATTTGAACCATGCCACTTGCGCGGGAGCTTAACCTACGACTAGACAGTTTGGAATGCAGTGCGCGAGTCAGCCTTATCAGAAGGAACATGCTTAAGACTGAAACTTTAAAGTCTTATCTGCTGATTACGACAAGTTGACCGGCCAACCACAACCGTTCACTGCCCTCAATTCTCTCTGGTCTTGTTCACTTGCTGGAAGCCGATCGAACTTCCTTCTGAAGTCGTGGTTAACTTTGAGTTAAGGGTTAATCGTGAATCTTCGAAAGTCGCGGCCAGGGCTAACTATGGTTACAGGCTGGGTTAACCGTGGTTACAGGCCGGATGTAACAACTACAGTTCGAGTTTAGTTACCGCCACAAATTTAATAACGTGGCGCGGTTTTGCTCCCATTCCCATCCTGCTGGTGACGTTAATAGATAGTCAAGGTAGATTCTGGTGGTGATATCGCGGCATTATTGTCTTTAGCATCTGGCGTGAGGAACGCTTCTGTATCAGCTCAAGGCAAGATAATTTCTTTGGCTACCTGTCGTATCAAATGCTGGGCATGATAAGCATATTCAAGAGGTCATGCGCCTCTCTCGCATACCACACCATTCTGGTAAATGATGATGATTTAAAGCAGTCAGTATTTATCAGTACCTGGGTAGCGATGCTGATACACTTAATCTGTGTCTCCAATATTCACCAGAAACCTCTAAAACCATACACTGTATTCTTTTTTTTTTTTTTAGATATGTAGTAGGAAATAACGGTTCTCAGGAATGGTCAATCAAAATTGTAAGCTTTTGTTGAACTTAGAAATAAAACACAGCTTTTTATGAGATGGTTATGATGAATAGTAATCGGTATTCTGTTTTTAAGCGCCAAAGCTTACGCTAAGTGAAGTTTCAATAAAAAAGATCTTCCGATCGCGCAGTTCGTCCTCTTTTCTGAGTGTTGTCGTGTGAAACGAACAGAACGATATACGTCCTCTGCCTTTTTTTTTTTCTTAATGGGTGTTGCATGTTGCTGCGCTACCAAACTCAAGCACGGATATCTTTTTTTATATGTTGGAGGCTCCAGTCAAGGACAGTGGTCAACATCAAGGTCGGGCCTTAATTGAAATACAGAGAGGTTAATGAAAGGGAAAAAGAAGAGACTAGGAAAAGTATTTACGCATTTTAGGAGTGAAAAAAGATTTAAAAATGTGCTAGGTCATAGTTATTGGGAAAGACATGAGAGGGTACAGAGTTCTAAAACTTTAAGGTATACAGAAAGAAACGGTTATCAAAACGGCCCACCCTTGTGTTGCCATAATCATGTGACGCAGCACCTTGCTGATTTTTTTTTTTTTTCTCGTGGTCTAGCTCGTGGTGGGGCACACAAGCAGCCAGCTTTCGGGAGCATACCCATCGGAGAGGCAAAGTGAACCAATATTGCGGAGGAGGACAAGCTGGTCAAGTTTTGAATGTAGTCTAGAACAGTTTCTGTCAGACCGTTTTCGACTCAACTCTGTCAAGTAAGGCTGCAGAACCGCACCAGCACAGTACTTACTCCATACAAGGACGGATCAGTCCTTTACATAAACAGAGCAACTGTCAGAAGAAAAGAAACTTCGACATCTGAACAGGATTCCCATTTTCTTAGAGGCAGACTTAGCTTTTTCCATAATGTGGGGTTTCCAACATAGAGAGGGTGCTACAGTAATACCAAGTATGTTCACCGAGTCAAGGTATGGAATTACAGAACTGTTGAAGGGATGAGGAAATTTGTGAGGAATTTTCCATAGAGGTAGGTTAATATTAAACTTGACCAGATTTCGTCTTCCCCATTGGAAAATCCTGTCAGAGTCTGAGTTAATTGGAAAGTTTTGTTGAGACGAGATGCACATCGAGCGAGAGAAGGAGCACCGATGAAGGATGTGGAGGAATGCAGTGTTGAGTCGTCAGCGTATGAGTGCAGTTCGTTATATGTGGAAGAAAGAAATTACTGATGAAAAGAGAGTGTAGGAGACAGGACAGAGTCTTGAAGAACGCTGTTGTTGATGGAGAAAGAGTGGAGGCTAATCCATGAACAAACAAGGAGATAGATCGGCCAGGGAGGAAGCTAGATATGAGAGAGCACAGAAAGGGAGGGAAGCCAAAACGGGAGCTTAAAGATGAGACCCCGATACCACACCCTTCAGAAGCTTTGAATATATCAAGGGCAACTACACAGGATTCCCCTAAATCTTTCAGGGATGATAACCAGACATTAATATGATAGGAAAGAATATCACCAGTTGATCTTGCCTTACGGAATCCAAATTGGTTATCAGAAAGAAGACTGATATTCAAAGACCTTGGAAATGGTAGATGTCGAAGCATAGTTAGAAGGGTTAGAACGGTCACCATTCTTAATGATGGGATGTACCAACGCATGCTTCCAAGAAGAAGGGAAAATTCTGTTTTTTTTTTTTTTAACGAGCGGAACAGGCGAGCAAGCACAGGTGCAGGTTCAGAGGCACACTGCCAGTACACGAGGATGGATGCCATCAGGACCATAATCCTTGCTTGTGTACTGAGAGAGAAACGCTTTTCGGATAATTCGGAAAGAGATTACGGGAAGGGGTACAGGATAAGTAAAAGGAACATCAGGGGGTAAAGGAATTCAAATCATCCAAGGTGGAGGAGGTAGAGGAAAAACGGGAACCAGAAAGTTTTTTTTTTTTTTTGTCAACGGGAGAGACAGCTATAGTACCGTCAAAACGGAAAAGTAAAGGAAAAGTAGTGCACAGTTGCTAGAGATGCACTTAACTATAGACCAGAAAGACCTATCAGTGACTGACGAGAAGACGTTATCACCCTTCCTTTGAATAAAGGTACGTTTTGCCTCACGCACGATGTAATTGCAACGATTACGGGCACTGATAAATGCTGAATGGGAATTGGAGGAAGAGAGCTTTTCCAAGTCCGATATGTCTGATCTCTTGCCTGAATGACCTTAGAACAGGAACGGTTGAACCATGGATTGGAAGTAAATGCCGTCAGGGAGGAAGAGGAGATAAATGCTTCCATTCATGCAAGAATAACCTCTAATATGCGTTTTAGCGGAGACAGTAGCATCAACAAAGGTAGTGATTTACCCAAGGAAAGTCAGAAAAGAATTTTCATAAGTTAAACCGGTCAGCTTTATTGAGGTGTCAATATTCATATTTAGAAGGGGCTGCTGGAGGGGAAGTGCCGTTGAAATAGATAAATATGATAGTGTTGTTAGATGAACGAAATGGGGGCGAGATTGTGTAGTTACACTGCGAAAGATTAGACGTGAAAAACATATGCAGAATATTAGAAGGGTGATCCTATCGGTCAGGAATATGGAGAACGTGAGGGCTTCAATTCTGCCACATCCGCGAGGATTCAGCCATTCCCTACGGTGAACTTTGAAATCCCTCAAGCAGAGGCTCTCGGCTTACTGGTGAGACGATGCCACAGTCTCATGACAGAAGATTACACCGTCGAAGAGAGATACAAAATGTGTTGAGTAAGGAGAGCAGCAGCCAAAACAAAGGAAAAGTGTGGTGGTTGGGAGGCAGACTTTGAGCCAGATAACATCAATTTGGGGGGGGGACTCAAGGTTCTCGAGGCGTGCAACATGTGTGTTGATGTTCAGACAAGCAAAGACAACTTTTGAACCGGAATCGTGGGTGATGATTACAGTTGGACTAGAAAAAGAGGCGAGAACATCGTTAGACAAGTGGCTCTCAGAGAGATGTAAGATATTAGGATAGGTCCTACACAGATGGTGGCCAACTGGAGAGAGGTTACAAGAGCAATCACGATTTTGGTACAGAAAAAGAGGCAGTCCATCAGAAAGAGAAAGGTCTTAAGAGGGGGCCGTTACTTCTACTGTCTGAGCCCTCCCTCTCATTAGCAGTAGAATCAGGAGGAAACCTGGAGATTCTTAGTACCACATGATGCCGGGAACTCGGGGCCATAGGTTTCCTGAACTCTGTCATGGCTACACAGTTCAATACTTTGCAAATACGTGGGCTGGATTTCGTCAGCTGTTTGCCAGACCATCTTCAGAGTTTGTCTAGGTTTCCTTGTAAGCTGATGCAGTGCTCACCATCCTCTACTTCTCTTATGTCTATGGCATCATCAGGCATGATTCCAGACCTGACAGGTCACTAAAATGAGCGGGACTCCGCTCATGATCCCTGCCCATTCCCTACTCTTCTTGCTCGACCATCTAACTTCTTTATTAGACTTGTGTGTGTGGTACATTGTCAAATGCTTTCTGGTAGTCCAGGGACAAAGACTTGTCATCCATTTCTTTTGTATGTGATGGAGCTAACTCTCTCTTTGAATTTTAAGATATGTTAAACGTAACCTTTCCCTAAATCCGTGTTGCCCTCCACTTAAGCAGCTTCATTTTTTGCAAAAAATCATGCATTTGCTGTCCAATTATCTTTTCCAGTGTTTTAGAGATATTCTTTTAAGAGAGAGAGAGAGAGAGAGAGAGAGAGAGAGAGAGAGAGAGAGAGAGAGAGAGAGAGAGAGAGAGAGAGAGAGAGATTGGCCTGTATAGATCGGTACAATTTCTCAATCTCCTTTCTTGAAGACAGGCACATTGGTTGCCCTGTTTCACTCCTTGGTACTGTTCTTCCCCTTAACAACACACTGAACACATCAACAGCCTGTCGAGTGTATCTGCACATTCCCTCAGCACAGATGATTTCGTACATACGAGGAGCCTTATACAGGTTAAAACGCTTTGATAATTTTGTTATATCTTCTTGTAGTTTCACTTATCTTTTATAGAAGTCAATAAAAACCATATTGCTGCTTATGGGGCTATAGTTTCTTTCACTATGAAAACACTTATTAATATATAATTCATCTCATATATTTCTACGTCATCCTCAATAATTCGTTGCTCTGAATCCTTTAGCCTCATTGGGTGCTGAATTTATAGGATTCTTTTGCATTTTTCAGAACGATATCTTCAATGTTTCCCTGTACCTTCCTTCTTATCCGGTCGTACTCATTTCGTGCTCTCGTATATTTAAAAAACTAGCCGGTCGTTGTGATGCCTGTATTTCCTCCATAGTATACTTTATAAGTTATTTTTCATTTTGACAACCTCTATTGAACCTTCTTTCTGTCTGACGACATTTCGTTCTCGTTTGTATCCTATTCTAGACATGCTTTGAACCCCTATTTTTACAAATTTCACAGAACTTTTTTATATAGGTCGATACCTTGGTTATGGAACCCCACTTCTCCGGAGGACATAATTCAACTCTGCATAGTTGCCATGATCATATTTCCTCTTTGTATGTTTTCAAGTCTGATCCATATTTTGTTTTCCTGAACCACGTATTCAGTATCCAATCCTACATGATCACTTTAACCGACTGGCGTATCATTTAATGTTTTCCACCACCATGTGAAAAGACAAGCTGTAGTTGTATGTTGTATCGGGCCTGCTGACTCCTGTTAGGCTATGGTGTGTATAGGCAAGAAATTCTGCTGAATGCTTTCCAGCGACGTGTCTCTTTATCCAATGTCCAAGCGAATCTATATTGTGCTACTCTGTTTCCATCAAGTTAAAATCCCCCATCATGAGGAACTTGCCATTTTTTGAAGAGTGCTTTGTTGCTACCTTCATCACCCTGATTGTTCCATCACAGCTTTTCCTTATACTCGCTCTAAATCATTGCAGTTATATCGAGGATTGTAAATTATCAGTACTGTAACATTATGTTCGTCTTTCCATTTGTAGTTTTCTATATATACTACGTGAATGGGTCGTCCAAAGATATTTCCTGGCATTTATATTTATCTTTTACTAAGAGGGTCATTCTTACCGCCTTTCTCTTCCCTGCCCCACCTCACAGCTGTTTGCCTACCCCTCTGGTCAGATTGATTTAGGTTTTAATCTCTGGTAAAATTACATTTTGGAAATTGAAATTATGTTCTTCCGAAGGTTCGTGTAGTGTTTTGCGCGTTTATGATCGTAATTTCTACAGCAAATCGCTACCTTTTGAGATATCCCGCCTATTATTCAAATATATTGGGGGATCCCAATGGGAACCGTGGTTTGGGTGGAGGAAATCACACAGTAGTGATTATCGCGAGAAATGGTCAGAATCGTACAAAAGACAGCAAAAAACACTGTAGAAAACAATTTCAACCAAACCAAACCTAACCTTATCTAAGAAACCTAGCAGTATGACCAAAACGGTCATAATACCATATCTATTTTTTTGTTTCGTCGCCATTTATATAATCACTGTGTATATGGCGGGGATAGAGTTTGCGCTTATGTTCCTCCATCTTTTATCTTTAAATATTAATACCACAACTTAACCGTATGTATACATACATTAATACTGTATGTATATGTATGTATCTGCGTGTACGTTAGACATCTAGAACATTAGGTATTTTGAATGCATCAACGGGTTCTCCACATGTGCCCACGCTAAGCTGAGGTGTTACGAAGTTCATTTGTATCATTAAAGATGTGAGACAACTATGTCGGATGTGGATTCATGTATTTGATCGCCAACTGTATCAACGGGATCTCCATATTTGCCCATGCTAAGCTGAGGTGTTACTAAGTTTATATGTATCATCAAATTTAAAGATGTGAGACAATTATATCAGATGTGGATTCGTATACTTCTCGCCACATACACAAACACGCACTTGAATGTGAACTGATTTTTCAAATACCGTCGCAGCGAACTCTGTCCTCAGATGTAACGGACTTTGAAGAAATATTTGCTCTGCCTCAGTGGCTCGTTACCAATTGCCTTGATTCTTACATACCATTTTTTTTTTTTCTGCTGCGTATGTCCTGTACTCCTGAATTGTCTCAATCTTAACAATTCCCAAGAATAATGATTTTTGCGATGTGAAGATTATTATAAATCATATTTACACCAGTATATCTTCATGTTCACATATGTGCTCTGTAGACGATGTGAAATGTTATAATACATGAAAATGAAATTGACGATGATTTAAAGGGTGCGCGTCATCGAGAGTCGGGGTACGCATGCGCATCATGGTGGCTCCTGATTGGTGGATTTCGAATGTTTGATGCTCTCCGGGAGCGAGACGAAAACAGTGAGAGACAACCCCCTATCAACCCTCTCAGACCTTCTGTGAGGTCAAGTCCCACTGGAATTGCCTGCTGACGGCCTTAAATTAACACCATGGCTTCTGTAAGTAAGAGAACGCCCCTAGCTTAGATTGTGGTGTGTCCAGAGTGGAGGGAGTGAGTGGTGTTGGGTGGCTCGTATAGGTATTGCAGGTAAAGTTAAGAGGACTGGCGTTCTTGGATTGTACTAAATTTCGGTATCATTGATCACC
>NC_092266.1:10768256-10793256 GCF_036320965.1 Panulirus ornatus | reverse complement strand
CACACCAGTGAAGGTGTATGGCCAGGCCACACCACCTGGGACACACATCCGGGTCACACCAGTGAAGGTGTATGGCCGGGCCACACCACCTGGGACACACATCCGGGTCACACCAGTGAAGGTGTATGACCGTGCCACACCACCCGGGCCACACCAGGGAAGGTGTATGACCGTGCCACACCACCCGGGCCACACCAGGGAAGGTGTATGGCCGGGCCACACCACCCGGGCCACAGTGGTGGTCACGTGATGATGGTGGTGGACGCCACCACGACTGTGTTAGGTTAGGCCACTTACATGCTCGCCACTTGACCATGCAGACTGTGAAACCGAGCAGCAGTGTGAGGCTATGGTTGACCACCACGCACCTTAGCATTTACGGATCATGATGACTGTATATTCCCTGCAGAACACAGTGCTCACACAGTGATGTCTAATGACAGTGAATGAGTGATGTGATACACACACACACACACACACACACACACAAGTGATTGTCCAAGACAGACTGGCTTGGACAATCACTTGTTTAGCAAATGGCGTCCTAGCTACGTCTCTTCGTTGTGTATCAACTGACTTATATTTCTTTCTTGTATCTACCCTGATGATGTGATTATTACACGAAAATGCGCTTGGGAACTTATCGTGTTTCATTTTCCCCGTGGACTCATAGGGATATATATATATATATATATATATATATATATATATATATATATATATATATATATATATATATATATGATCAAGATATTCCTATGAGTCCACGGGGAAAATGAAACACGAAAAGTTCCCAAGTGCACTTTCGTGTAATAATCACACCATCAGGGGAGACGCAAGAGAGAAATATTGTCCAAAACATGTTTTGGACAATCACATGTTTACCAAATGGCGTCCTAGCTTCGTCTCTTCGATGTATATAAACTGACTGTTATATTTCTCTCTTGTGTCTCCCCTGATGATGTGATCATTACACGAAAGTGCACTTGGGAACTTTTCGTGTTTCATTTTTCCCGTGGACTCATAGGAATATATATATATATATATATATATATATATATATATATATATATATATATATATATATATATATATATATATATATATATACCCACCTCACTTTGTACTATTCTCCTCGTGATGTGAAATTGTATTACAGTAGATGTAAACTGAATCAGAATGCCTGACATATTGGCTAAAATAGAAAATATTTTTATGAAATCCTGAAAAATATGCCTAGATTTTTGACGTAGTGTGTGTGTGTGTGTGTGTGTGTGTGTGTGTGTGTGTGTGGGTGTGTTAATTATATATCCCCAGGACCCTCATTATGAGGCTCCTGCAGTTCGAAAGCTGCGTTACATCCTTCTGGTGTTAAACGATGGACTCCTTTGAAGCGAGGAGCTTTCATTCCAGCGGACTCCACCATCACCCTGCTACTGATGGTGGCCAGGCCTGGCAGCCATAGAGGTGCAGGGGCCCCGTAAAAGGTGTCCTTGGGTTATATAATTAGAAGAAAATGTGATATTACTGTTTTATCCGTAAATGCCCTAGAAACACCTCCACACACACACACACACACACACACACACACACACACACACACACACACACACACACACACACACACACACACCTTTCACCATCGCGCCTCAGCATCCACGTTGATAGTACTCTCGGAGAGCTATAGAAGCAGGCCACATACACCGGACGGAGCCATAGGTCGAGAAGTGGAATGTATTGTTTACGTCTGTTGTCTGGTAGGGTAATTGTTCAGTATCTTCGGCACGAAAGTCGTATCCCGTGCACGAGGGTGTGTGTGTGTGTGTGTGTGTGTGTATCCCTGGGGATAGGGGAGAAAGAATACTTCCCACGTATTCCCTGCGTGTCGTAGAAGGCGACTAAAAGGGGCGGGGGGCTGGCTGGCTGGCTGGCAGTCTTACTTTCTCGTTTTGATTTTCCAAAAGAAGGAACAGAGAAGGGGGCCAAGTGAGGATATCCCCAATAAGGCTCAGTCCTCAGTTCTTAACGCTACGTCGCTAACGTGGGAAATGGCGAATATGTATGATTGTCATGAATATTTTTCTTGATTATCGACTGGATGGACAGGTTTTCAAGAGGTTTTTATTATGGCGTAGGTGTAATGGACGGTCTTTGGTGAAAAGACAAGCACAATACAGTAGGAGGGTATGAGCTCGTAAGGGCTCAGCTCGACGAGTTAACTCGCAATGTATTGGTCCTTAACCATTCCGTTTTCACTTTCATCTTACGGTACTGCAAGAAAACGGGAACAAGTGCTTGTTTATCACATATGAAGATTATGTTGGGTAACTCGTATTCTGAGACGGTCTGCCCTTGAGCGCGACCCCTGGGTGTGATGAGCGGGCTCTTTAACCTGACCCTTAAAAGGTCAAGTTAAAGGCCAGGCCCTTATGACCCTGAGGGTGCGTACCCTCGTGGTTGTGGGTGTCACCGTGTGAAAAGGGCATAACCTCGCCTCATGGTCTTCGAGAGTTTTTTCTTTTTGAGTTCTTGAAGTAAATAATTAGGTTGCCGGATACTTCTTTGCTAATCTATCGTTTTCAATGTTTACAGTTTTACCCTCCCTGCAACATCCTGTGCTTTCTCCTGCGCAGTAGGGCGAGGTTTGATTACGGTGACAGGAAAGGTTAACGTAGAAGAGTTACGTAGATGCGTAGACCACACAGACCTGAGGCTCCAGGCGCGGGTGTGTCTGGCCTTGCGACAGATGATGATGTAGGCCCACCTGGATTGCAGTAGCAGCAGGAGGAGGAGGATAGCATGGCTGAGTCTCTCTCTCTCTCTCTCTCTCTCTCTCTCTCTCTCTCTCTCTCTCTCTCTCTCTCTCTCTCTCTCTCTCTCATGATGCATCTTCGTTCGTCTCCATCTGTATCATCTATGTAGTACTTGAATGCCTGCCTTTTCCACTGTCTCTCCCATTTATGTGGCGCTCTCTCTCTCTCTCTCTCTCTCTCTCTCTCTCTCTCTCTCTCTCTCTCTCTCTCTCTCTCTCTCTCTCTCTCTCTCTCTCTCTCTCTCAGGCAGTGTTGCGACTTGTTCGCTGTAATGTGTCGTCCTGACATCCCTCTGTGACACTGTGACTTTCCATAGATTGTTGAAGTTGGGGTTATGGAAGAACTCGCCATTTTCTCAGTTGATTCCCATGTCTTTGCGACCATTTGCACAGACTGCGTAACATTACTCGTAGTTTCATTTCTAGATTGATTGGTGAGAAGTATGAAGCATTTTTTTTGTATGCAAATGATCTTTTAACGAGATAATGATGCATCATTATCGATAGGATCACATGTTTAAAGTTGGTGTGACTTGCAAGCACCCTGTTCTTGCGGTCTCTGTAACACGTTTCTTTTTAAATATATATTTTTTATGAATATATTACATAAACATGTTCATATTAAGCAAGTTGGCTTAAGGGCACGACGCTGCGACCCTGCTGTACGACCAGATCTCTGACGCGCTCCATAATTAAGGGTCGAGTTTAAAGTTTAGGTCACCTTACCCGTGGGTCTTCACGTCGTGTTCGAGAAAGGGCTGCCCTTACCCTGCTCCAGGGTCGCCTCGTCGTGTATGAGCGCTGCCCTTACCCTACTCCCGAGTCGTCCCGTCGTGTCTAAGGGCTGTCCTTACCCTGTTCCAGGGTCGTCTTGAGCGCTGCCCTTACCCTGCTCCCGGGTCGTCACGTCGTGTCTAAGGGCTGCCCTCACCCTGTTCCAGGGTCGTCTCGTTGTGTCTTGAGCGCTGCCCTTACCCTGCTCCCGGGTCGTCACGTCGTGTCTAAGGGCTGCCCTCACCCTGTTCCAGGGTCGTCTCGTGTCTTGAGCGCTGCCCTTACCCTGCTCCCAGGTCGTCACGTCGTGTGTAAGGGCTGCCCTTACCCTGTTCCAGGGTCGTCCTGTCGTGTCTTGAGCGCTGCCCTTACCCTGCTCCCGGGTCGTCCCGTCGTGTCTAAGGGCTGCCCTTACCCTGTCCCGGGTCGTCACGTCGTGTGTAAGGACTGCCCTTACCCTGTTCCAGGGTCGTCTCGTTGTATCTTGAGCGCTGCCCTTACCCTGCTCCCGGGTCGTCACGTCGTGCTCGAGGGCTGTCTTTACCGTGCTGAAGGTGGTGGAGTCGAGAAGGAAAATGAGTTAAAAGAAATGCGGGTCATTGGTTCATGAACATAAAAAGGATTCATAAAAAAAAAAAATTCCAGTCTCAACTTGGACTCTTCATTGTATTCTGGCGGCAGAGAACTCTTACCGTAGCTCTCTGGGGGCAAGCGGGTCCTTAGGCTGCCGAGAGAGAGAGAGAGAGAGAGAGAGAGAGAGAGAGAGAGAGAGAGAGAGAGAGAGAGAGAGAGAGAAGTCGTTGACGACCAAGACGGTGCTGGCGTACATCAGACTTTACATTTGATCTCAGGGAGGGAGGGAGGGTGGCGCGCGGGGCTTGATGATGGTTAGGGGGGGAATATGCCTAGGCGCACGTGGGGCCCTTCACAGGACCATCTGTCTGAACTGGACGTGAGCGAGATCTTCACCCGTGAAAACTCGCTGCTGAACATATATGGCTCCCATCTGAAGTGCACGTATTTCAGCTGGTAATGAGACATCCTTTTTGACAGTATATTTATGATTTCATTGAATTTGGCTGAAATTCAGTATTGATCAGTTTCTCGCAGATGTTTTCAGCTTGTCTAAAGATACTCTCGTACTGCTCAGGTAGATTAAGGTATAAGCTGGCCAAATTACATAGCAAGGGTAGACCCAGACTCAGGTGGAGTTCAATGGGGTAATTCTTCCAAGGTATACGGTATTGGAACGTTCCGTGATTCGTGCCACATTCTCAAGTGGGAGGAAAGTACAGCGGGGACACAAGACATTGTGCTACTGCATTCCGAAGAAGAATTACACTACTGGTTTCCACCTGAGTTTGGTTCTACCCCTGCAGTGAACTCTGGCCGGGTTATTGGTAATCTAACTTGAGCGGTATAAGGGTATCGTTAGACAAGTTGTGGACATCAATAAGAAACTGATGAATGCTGAATTAGTCGTCTTATTCAATGAGACATGTTTGAGAGGTCTCCTGCCTAGATGCACTCTATCCCGTGTACGCCTCTCACCCTCCTGCAAGTTCAGGCCTCTATCGCTCGAAGTCTTTTTCACTCCATCTTTCCACCTCCAGTTTGGTCTCCCCATTCTCCTTGTTCCCTCCACTTCTGACACGTACATCCTCTTTGTCAGCCTTTTCTCACGCCATCTGTCCGACCATATCAGCACACATTTTTCAGCTCTCAACTACATTCTTATTACTGCGCCTCTCTCTTACCTTTTCATTACTTACTCGATCAAATCACCTCACAATGTCCTTAAACATTTCATGTCCAACACATTCATCCTCCCCCCGCACAGTTATATTCATAGCCCATGCCTCTCATGAGCTATGTATATGATGTAACTAACGTATCCATTTTTGTCCTTGGCAGCGTTCTTGCTTTCCACACATTCTCATCGCTCCCAGAACCTTCTCCCCCTCATTCACCCTATGACTCTCTTCCGCTTCCATAGTTCCATTCGTTGCCATGTCCACTCCAGGTATCTAAAACACTTTACTACCTCCAAGTTTTCTCCATTCAGACTCGCACCCTAACCAATCTGTCCCACAATCTTGCTGAAACTGATTTTTCGCTCATGGAAGCACATGTGAACTGATGAGGTCCCTTAGGTGTGCGGTAGACGTGTGAGTCCGTGATAGAAAATGCACGTGATGGAGAGGAGACACACACTTCAGGCCATCACCAGTATACCCATATTGGCTTTGATTAATCATCTAGTGTCTTCTGGCTCATCATTTTCGTCTTCGAAACCTTTCTGAATTGGTAAGCCTGAGTCGTATCCCTCCAGTTCATCCATTGTTTGCCTCAGTGTGCTGAAGGTTCATGTTATGACTCGGAGTCCTCAGTACGAGAGGTGGGCAAGGTGTTTGCTACTAGGGAGGTGGGCATGGTGTTTGCTACTCGGGAGGTGGGCAACGTGTTGGGAGGGTGGGCAAGGTGTTTGCCACTAGGGAAGGTGGACAAGATGTTGGGAGGGTGGGCAAGGTGTTTGCCACTAGGGAAGGTGGACAAGATGTTGGGAGGGTGGGCAAGGTGTTTGCCACTGTAGATGGGCAAGGGTGTGGTTCTCAGATTGGTCGGTGGTGGGGCTGAGTGTATCATCGGCATGAACCACTTTATTTACCGTGCCACATTCCCCCGGGCGGACGCAACCCATCACATGGTGCACTCTGTGGACTCGGGAGTGTACAGAGGTGGTGTTGATGTGAGCGGGTCTGGTAGCTCTGCCTGGCCGCTGGGCTCCTGCTAGGGATTCCACCAGGTGGCACCTAATGCCGCAGCTGGTTGTACCTGCTGCTAATGCCTTCCTTATGTGGCCAGGGCCAAGCTCGGGGCCTATCGCGCCGCGCCGAGCTTGCCGTCTGTTGGTTCGCTCGGGAGATGTCGTCGCACACCGTCGTCCTTAATGGAAGCACGACGGGGTGCGACACTTGAGAACGAACGACGGGGTGCGACACATGAGAACGAACGACGGGGTGCGACACTTGAGAACGAACGACGGGGTGCGACACTTGAGAACGAACGACGGAGTGCGACACTTGAGAACGAACGACGGAGTGCGACACTTGAGAACGAACGACGGGGTGCGACACTTGAGAACGAACGACGGAGTGCGACACTTGAGAACGAACGACGGAGTGCGACACATGAGAACGAACGACGGGGTGCGACACTTGAGAACGAACGACGGGGTGCGACACTTGAGAACGAACGACGGAGTGCGACACTTGAGAACGAATGACGGGGTGCGACACTTGAGAACGAACGACGGGGTGCGACACTTGAGAACGAACGACGGAGTGCGACACTTGAGAACGAACGACGGAGTGCGACACATGAGAACGAATGACGGGGTGCGACACTTGAGAACGAACGACGGGGTGCGACACTTGAGAACGAACGACGGAGTGCGACACTTGAGAACGAACGACGGAGTGCGACACTTGAGAACGAACGACGGAGTGCGACACTTGAGAACGAACGACGGAGTGCGACACTTGAGAACGAACGACGGAGTGCGACACTTGAGAACGAACGACGGAGTGCGACACTTGAGAACGAACGACGGAGTGCGACACTTGAGAACGAACGACGGAGTGCGACACATGAGAACGAACGACAGGGTGCGGCACTTGAGAACGAACGACGGGGTGCGACACTTGAGAACGAACGACAGGGTGCGGCACTTGAGAACGAACGACGGGGTGCGAATATTTGATGACAACAGTGTGATCTTTTGAGAACGACGGTGCGACGCTCGAGAACGAACGACGAGGTGTTACTGCTCTCAAGAACGACGGTGCGACTGTTGAAAACGACGGTACGACTGTTGAAAACGACGTAACGATACTTAAAACGACGTAACGACCCCCTGAAAACGACGGTGCGACATTTGATGAGCACGACTTAACGACCTCTGAGAACGACGGTGCGACACTTTAGTGTGACGGTAGAATGTTGCTGTCAGCGTTACTGCGTACATAAATACGATATCTTGTGGCACTGACGATTTATTTTCGCGCTCCTCTGCGATAGATTGATGTCATGTTTGTTGCTGCTATGATAGATGGATGTATTTTGTGATGCTGTCACGATAGATTGGTGTATCAAGTGGGACAATTACGGTACATTGATCTATTAGGTGGGGCTGCTACACCTTGATGTGTTCAGTGGGGCTACTACGATAGATTGATGTATTTAGTGATGCCGCCACGATAGATTGATATTAGATGGATCAACTACGGCGCATTTATGTACTTAGTGACGGTGGTATGATAGATTGTGGCATTAAGTGTTACAACTACAACTGATGTATTATTGAGCTGGACACCGACGGCATACTGATGTACTTATTGATCCTGTTAAGATAGATTGATGTATTAAGTGGAACTGCTACGATAGATTGATGTATTAAGTGGGACTGCCACGATGGATTGATGTATTAAGTGGGACTGCCACGATGGATTGATGTATTAAGTGGGACTGCTACGATATATTGATGTATTAAGTGGGACTGCTACGATGGATTGATGTATTAAGTGGGACTGCTACGATATATTGATGTATTAAGTGGGACTGCTACGATGGATTGATGTATTAAGTGGGACTGCTACGATAGATTGATGTATTAAGTGGGACTGCTACGATAGATTGATGTATTAAGTGGGACTGCCACGATGGATTGATGTATTAAGTGGGACTGCTACGATAGGTTGATGTATTAAGTGGGACTGCCACGATGGATTGATGTATTAAGTGGGACTGCTACGATAGATTGATGTATTAAGTGGGACCGCCACGATGGATTGATGTATTAAGTGGGACTGCTACGATAGATTGATGTATTAAGTGGGACTGCCACGATGGATTGATGTATTAAGTGGGACTGCTACGATAGATTGATGTATTAAGTGGGACTGCTACGATAGATTGATGTATTAAGTGGGACTGCTACGATAGATTGATGTATTAAGTGGGACCGCCACGATGGATTGATGTATTAAGTGGGACTGCTACGATAGATTGATGTATTAAGTGGGACTGCCACGATGGATTGATGTATTAAGTGGGACTGCTACGATAGATTGATGTATTAAGTGGGACTGCTACGATAGATTGATGTATTAAGTGGGACTGCCACGATGGATTGATGTATTAAGTGGGACTGCTACGATAGATTGATGTATTAAGTGGGACTGCTACGATAGATTGATGTATTAAGTGGGACTGCTACGATAGATTGATGTATTAAGTGGGACTGCTGCGATGTATTGATGTATTAAGTGGGACTGCAACGATGGATTGATGTATTAAGTGGGACTGCCACGATGGATTGATGTATTAAGTGGAGCTGCTACGATAGATTGATGTATTAAGTGGGACTGCTACGATGGATTGATGTATTAAGTGGGACTGCTGCGATGTATTGATGTATTAAGTGGGACTGCTACGATAGATTGACGTATTAAGTGGGACTGCTACGATAGATTGATGTATTAAGTGGGACTGCTACGATAGATTGATGTATTAAGTGGGACTGCTACAATGGATTGATGTATTAAGTGGGACTGCTACGATATATTGATGTATTAAGTGGGACTGCTACGATAGATTGATGTATTAAGTGGCGCTGCTACGATAGATTGATGTATTAAGTGGGACTGCTACGATAGATTGATGTATTCAGTGGGACTGCTACGATGGATTGATGTATTAAGTTGGACTGCTGCGATGGATTGATGTATTAAGTGGGACTGCTACGATATATTGATGTATTAAGTGGGACTGCTACGATATATTGATGTATTAAGTGGGACTGCTACGATAGATTGATGTATTAAGTGGGACTGCTGCGATATATTGATGTATTAAGTGGGACTGCTGCGATGGATTGATGTATTAAGTGGGACTGCTGCGATAGATTGATGTATTAAGTGGGACTGCTGCGATGGATTGATGTATTAAGTGGGACTGCTACGATATATTGATGTATTAAGTGGGACTGTTACGATATATTGATGTATTAAGTGGAGCTCCGACAATAGATTGATGAAACAAGTTGGGTTGCTGTGATAGATTGATGTATTGTGTTGTAACCGTAGATTGACGTAGTCAGTGAAGCTACTACGATAGATTGATGTATTACGAACCAGTGATGCTGTACGGACGTGTAGGAACTAATGTTAAAGGAGTGAATGAACTAGTGATGCTGTGTGGCGATTGATGAGATGGACGAACGGTTGATGCTGTAAGAACGTGTATGCCAATGATAGTCACGGTATGTATGAATTGATGCATTGGTAAAGATGTATGATAATGAGACAGATGTATTTGATTGATTTTGCAATAGGTATGTATAGTGTGGGTGTAATGATAGATGTATGATTTAACACAAGATTGGTGATGTGACACCACAACAGATGTAACAGTATAATATGTGCGTTGTAGCACCACAACAGTTGTATGATGTAGCAGTATAACATGTGTGTTGTAGCACCACAACAGATGTATGTTGTAACAGTATAACATGTGCGTTGTAACACCACAACAGTTGTATGATGTAACAGTATAACATGTGTGATGTAGCACCACAACAGTTGTATGATGTAACAGTATAACATGTGTGATGTAGCACCACAACAGTTGTATGATGTAACAGTATAACGTGTGATGTAGCACCACAACAGATGTATGTTGTAACAGTATAACGTGTGATGTAGCACCACAACAGATGTATGTTGTAACAGTATAACATGTGCGTTGTAACACCACAACAGTTGTATGATGTAACAGTATAACGTGTGATGTAGCACCGCAACAGTTGTATGATGTAACAGTATAACATGTGTGATGTAGCACCGCAACAGTTGTATGATGTAACAGTATAACATGTGTGATGTAGCACCACAACAGTTGTATGATGTAACAGTATAACATGTCTGATGTAGCACCACAGCAGATGTATGATGCAACTGTAAGACATATATGATTTAGTACTGCAATAGATGTATGATGAAGCCAGCAATATATATATATATATATATATATATATATATATATATATATATATATATATATATATATATATATATATATATATATTTATTTATTTTTTTTATTATACTTTGTCGCTGTCTCCCGCGTTTGCGAGGTAGCGCAAGGAAACAGACGAAAGAAATGGCCCAACCCCCCCCCATACACATGTATATACATACGTCCACACACGCAAATATACATACCTACACAGCTTTCCATGGTTTACCCCAGACGCTTCACATGCCTTGATTCAATCCACTGACAGCACGTCAACCCCGGTATACCACATCGCTCCAATTCACTCTATTCCTTGCCCTCCTTTCACCCTCCTGCATGTTCAGGCCCCGATCACCAAAATCTTTTTCACTCCATCTTTCCACCTCCAATTTGGTCTCCCTCTTCTCCTTGTTCCCTCCACCTCCGACACATATAGCCTCTTGGTCAATCTTTCCTCACTCATCCTCTCCATGTGCCCAAACCACTTCAAAACACCCTCTTCTGCTCTCTCAACCACGCTCTTTTTATTTCCACACATCTCTCTTACCCTTACGTTACTCACTCGATCAAACCACCTCACACCACACATTGTCCTCAAACATCTCACTTCCAGCACATCCATCCTCCTTCGCACAACTCCATCCATAGCCCACGCCTCGCAACCATACAACATTGCTGGAACCACTATTCCTTCAAACATACCCATTTTTGCTTTCCGAGATAATGTTCTCGACTTCCACACATTCTTCAAGGCCCCCAGGATTTTCGCCCCCTCCCCCACCCTATGATCCACTTCCGCTTCCATGGTTCCATCCGCTGCCAGATCCACTCCCAGATATCTAAAACACTTCACTTCCTCCAGTTTTTCTCCAGTTTTTTTTTCAAACTATTCGCCATTTCCCGCGTTAGCGAGGTAGCGTTAAGAACAGAGAACTGGGCCATTGAGGGAAATCGTCACCTGGCCCCCTTCTCTGTTCCTTCTTTTGGAAAATTAAAAAAAATTGAGAGGGGAGGATTTCCAGCCCCCCGCTCCCTTCCCTTTTAGTCGCCTTCTACGACACGCAGGGAATACGTGGGAAGTATTCTTTCTCCCCTATCCCCAGGGATATATATATATATATATATATATATATATATATATATATATATATATATATATATATATATATATATATATATATATTGCATATGAACGCGCACCTTCATAGAACATACAGACCTCTAACAGCCAGGATCGAACCCGAGACCCCCGTGCCACAGGCGGGAATGCTACTGCTAGGCTATGGGCCTGTGATATATATATATATATATATATATATATATATATATATATATATATATATATATGGATCTGGAGAAGGCATATGATAGAGTTGATAGAGATGCTCTGTGGAAGGTATTAAGAATATATGGTGTGGGAGGCAAGTTGTTAGAAGCAGTGAAAAGTTTTTATCGAGGATGTAAGGCATGTGTACGTGTAGGAAGAGAGGAAAGTGATTGGTTCTCAGTGAATGTAGGTTTGCGGCAGGGGGTGTGTGATGTCTCCATGGTTGTTTAATTTGTTTATGGATGGGGTTGTTAGGGAGGTGAATGCAAGAGTTTTGGAAAGAGGGGCAAGTATGAAGTCTGTTGGGGATGAGAGAGCTTGGGAAGTGAGTCAGTTGTTGTTCGCTGATGATACAGCGCTGATGGCTGATTCATGTGAGAAACTGCAGAAGCTGGTGACTGAGTTTGGTAAAGTGTGTGAAAGAAGAAAGTTAAGAGTAAATGTGAATAAGAGCATGGTTATTAGGTACAGTAGGGTTGAGGGTCAAGTCAATTGGGAGGTGAGTTTGAATGGAGAAAAACTGGAGGAAGTGAAGTGTTTTAGATATCTGGGAGTGGATCTGTCAGCAGATGGAACCATGGAAGCGGAAGTGGATCATAGGGTGGGGGAGGGGGCGAAAATTCTGGGAGCCTTGAAGAATGTGTGGAAGTCGAGAACATTATCTCGGAAAGCAAAAATGGGTATGTTTGAAGGAATAGTGGTTCCAACAATGTTGTATGGTTGCGAGGCGTGGGCTATGGATAGAGTTGTGCGCAGGAGGATGGATGTGCTGGAAATGAGATGTTTGAGGACAATGTGTGGTGTGAGGTGGTTTGATCGAGTAAGTAACGTAAGGGTAAGAGAGATGTGTGGAAATAAAAAGAGCGTGGTTGAGAGAGCAGAAGAGGGTGTTTTGAAATGGTTTGGTCACATGGAGAGAATGAGTGAGGAAAAATTGACCAAGAGGATATATGTGTCGGAGGTGGAGGGAACGAGGAGAAGAGGGAGACCAAATTGGAGGTGGAAAGATGGAGTGAAAAAGATTTTGTGTGATCGGGGCCTGAACATGCAGGAGGGTGAAAGGAGGGCAAGGAATAGAGTGAATTGGAGCGATGTGGTATACCGGGGTTGACGTGCTGTCAGTGGATTGAATCAAGGCATGTGAAGCGTCTGGGGTAAACCATGGAAAGCTGTGTAGGTATGTATATTTGCGTGTGTGGACGTATGTATACACATGTGTATGGGGGTGGGTTGGGCCATTTCTTTCGTCTGTTTCCTTGCGCTACCTCGCAAACGCGGGAGACAGCGACAAAGCAAAAAAAAAAAAAAAAAAAAAAATATATATATATATATATATATATATATATATATATATATATATATATATATATATATATATGATCTCGGAAAGCAAAAAAATGGGTATGTTTGAAGGAATAGTGGTTCCAACAATGTTGTATGGTTGCGAGGCGTGGGCTATAGCTAGAGTTGTGCGCAGGAGGGTGGATGTGCTGGAAATGAGATGTTTGAGGACAATATGTGATGTGAGGTGGTTTGATAGAGTAAGTAATGTAAGGGTAAGAGAGATGTTTGGTAATAAAAAGAGTGTGTTTGAGAGAGCAGAAGAGGGTGTTTTGAAATGGTTTGGTCACATGGAGAGAATGAGTGAGGAAAGATTGACCAAGAGGATATATGTGTCAGAGGTGGAAGGAACGAGGAGAAGTGGGAGACCAAATTGGAGGTGGAAAGATGGAGTGAAAAAGATTTGAGTGATCGGGGCCTGAACATGCAGGAGGGTGAAAGGCGTGCAAGGAATAGAGTGAATTAGAACGATGTGGTACACCGGGGTCGACGTGCTGTCAATGGATTGAACCAGGGCATGCGAAGCGTCTGGGGTAAACCATGGAAAGTTCTGTGGGGCCTGGATGTGGAAAGGGAGCTGTGGTTTCGGTGCATTATTACATGACAGCTAGAGACTGAGTGTGAACGAATGGGGCCTTTGTTGTCCTTTCCTAGCGCTACCTTGCGCACATAAGGGGGGGAGGGGGTTGTTATTTCATGTGTGGCGAGGTGGCGATGGGAATGAATAAAGGCAGACAGTATGAATTATGTACATGTGTATATATGTATGTCTGTGTGCGTATATATATGTATACGTTGAGATGTATAGGTATGTATATTTGCGTGTGTGGACGTGTATGTATATACATGTGTATGTGGGCGGGTTGGGCCATTCTTCCGTCTTTTTCCTTGCGCTACCTCGCTAACGCTGGAGACAGCGACAGAGCAAGATAAATAGATTATATATATATATATATATATATATATATATATATATATATATATATATATATATATATATATATATATTATATTTATTTATTATACTTTGTCGCTGTCTCCCGCGTTTGCGAGGTAGCGCAAGGAAACAGACGAAAGAAATGGCCCAACCCACCCCCATACACATGTATATACATACGTCCACACACGCAAATATACATACCTACACAGCTTTCCATGGTTTACCCCAGACGCTTCACATGCCTTGATTCAATCCACTGACAGCACGTCAACCCCGGTATACCACATCGCTCCAATTCACTCTATTCCTTGCCCTCCTTTCACCCTCCTGCATGTTCAGGCCCCGATCACACAAAATCTTTTTCACTCCATCTTTCCACCTCCAATTTGGTCTCCCTCTTCTCCTCGTTCCCTCCACCTCCGACACATATATCCTATATATGTGTCGGAGGATATTATATAATATATATGTATATATTATATATATATATATATATATATATATATATATATATATATATATATATATATATATATATATATATATATATATATATATATATATATATATATTGTCCCTGGGGATAGGGGATTAAGAATACTTCCCACGTATTCCCTGCGTGTCGTAGAAGGCGACTAAAAGGGGAGGGAGCCGGGGGCTGGAAATCCTCCCCTCTCGGGTTTTTTTTTTTAATTTTCCAAAAGAAGGAACAGAGATTTGGGCCAGGTGAGGGTATTCCCTCAAAGGCCCAGTCCTCTGTTCTTAACGCTACCTCGCTCATGCGGGAAATGGCGAATAGTTTGAAAGAAAAGATATATATATATATATATATATATATATATATATATATATATATATATATATATATATATAATGTAGCACCATATTAGAGATGTACTATGTACATCGGAAATTTGATGTAGCGCCACGGTAGAGATGTACGAGGACGGCAGCACATTAGAAAAAATGTAGTATTGAGCAGTGCCAGAGATGGGCGATGTAGCACTACGGCAAATGGAGACGTGTTCTTGTTACAGCACCGCAGGTAGTTTGTAAACTGACCGAACCACTACGACGAAGTAGTGCACGAACACACTGAAAGTTGCGGTGCAGAACCATGCCACTACAAGAGAAGTGAGAACTCGGGATAAAGTACCGAGACGGATGACCCATTGTAGCACACCCCTGAGGACGACCTGACCGTTAACTTATGACCTCAGGGGGTCAGAGGTCAGGCCATCGTTCCCGGTGATCGTCTCTTTCGTGTTCAAGGCTACATGGGGTGGTTTATGTCCTTGTTATATGAACTACTGACTCGGGTGAAGAATGAAGCAGATGAAGGCGCTGCAGATCTTTATTGTTTGAACCAGTGAAGCACATGAGGTGGGAAGCGAACTCGTGTGGTTTGAAATAATGAAGGTGATGAGGGAGATGCGAACCCGCGTGTTTCGAACCAGGAAAGCTCATGAGAGAGATGCGAACCCGTGTAGTTTGAGCCAGAGGCACATGAAGGAGATACGAACTCGTGTAGTTTTAAGCCAGTAAAGCTGATGAGAGGGATGCGAAGCCGTGTGGTTCGAACCATCGAAGCTGATGAGATGCGAACGCGTTTCGTGATAAAATGGGTCTAAGCTCCGTGGTTGGTCGGATGGGGCGTCTCGGAAAGTGGTGTCAGGTTTATTGGGTGGTACGAGAGAGACGTGTGGACTCCGGTGTACACAGGTATAAACAGACTTATCAAATTACAGGCAAGACAAGTTTAGGTAGACGTAAACAGACATAGAAATACGGGCAAGACTAGTTTTAAGTGCGTTGAGTGACGGTAGTAATTCCTGTTTGATGTGTGGCGAAAGGCACGATTAAATGCGCTCAGAGGCGATTGATTGGCACCAAGTGAGGCGAGACTGACGGTTGAAGTTGAGGAGTGAGGCGAGACTGACGGTTGAAGTTGAGGAGTGAGGCGAGACTGACGATTGAGTTTGAGGAGTGAGGCGAGACTGACGATTGAGTTTGAGGAGTGAGGCGAGACTGACGATTGAGTTTGAGATGTGAGGCGAGACTGACGATTGAGTTTGAGATGTGAGGCGAGACTGACGGTTGAAGTTGACGAGTGAGGCGAGACTGACGAATGAGTTTGAGGAATGAGGCGAGAACTATGGTCGAATTCGTTGAGAAGTGAGCATACATTGCGAGGCGTACTGGGGCAGGTTGTAGGCGTTCGTAGGATACATGGCCGAGTTGTAGGGAGGGGCGAAGGATGTACGGAGAATGGGAAGTGGTTAGGAAGGAAGGGATGGCTGGGGGAAGGCTAGGTGGTTGGGTGGGTCAGGGTGTGTGGTGGTTGGTAGCGGGCGGTGGTAGGGAGGACAGAGCTCGGCCTGTGACCTATACGTGTATACCTTGTGACAGGATTTTGGTCGGGGAAGGGAAGCCCGCCATCCAGGCCAAGCCACCTCTCCTCACGGTCACCGAGAGAGAGATGAGGCGTCCTGGGGCGTGTGAGTGTCAAGCAAGACGAGTTACAGGTCATTGCTAGTCCCGTACTAGCCAGCGGTCAACGCACACCTGGACAACTCGTGCCATAAACTACGCCGAAACTCTCACCAGGCGGCGTACAGGCGCGGCGTCATACTCGCAGGAAAAGACGTACATATGTACACGCGCAAATTCAACCTGTGACTTGTTCATTGAGACCCAGTCGTCCCCGGACCCTTCGTGCACTCTGGAACGTCTTTTTGGCGCCACCGCAAAAGACACACACACACACACACACACACACACACACACACACACACACACACACACTTACACACACACACACACACACACACATACACACATCATAGAACATACGCGTTCGTTTTTTCCATATGATAGATAACAAAACCTTAGAGGAAAAAAAATCCTTGCTTGGCTCTTACTACAAATTCATCAGGAGTAAATTGCCAGTTCAAGTAGCAGGTGATCAGGTCCGCGGATTTAAGAGTTATCACTTGTGAACGATGATGGAAGAAGGGAAGAGTCGAGCAGCAGAATGACGTGAGGTTCACAAGTGTTGTCGTCACGGTGGAAGACGGTACCGGGACCCCAACGCCAGTGAGACGGAATGGGGAAGGAAGGAGGAGGTCTGGGTGGAAAGCAGTGTCATAGTATCAAGAAGAGATAGAGAGAAAGAAAGACTTCTACAAGTGTCTTGACCCGCACATATCTCTTGGTGTTGATGATATACACCCTCATAGGTGCCGGGGATGTGTGCAGAGACGTGACCTGGATGGTGCCCTGGGTTCTGGTGTGGGTTATTGATGGAGATGCGTATGATAGGTAGACAGATGGTGGGCTGTCCTGTGCTGGGGGCGCTGTTTCGTAAAGTGGTTATCAACAACTACTGGTTCGACGTATCCCTGTAGGCTTCTGGTGAATGGAGACCCGAAGGAAATCATCGACTGCGTTATGTGGAGTGGTGAAGGTATGGGTTGTGGAGGGTGATGGGGGCACTGTGGAATTGCTCTTCTCTCTAAAGTGATGGGATAACGTAGGCTTGAGGAGTGATCAGTGATTGGATAACGTAGGTTTGAGGAGTGATCAGTGATTGGATAACGTAGGTTTGAGGAGTGATCAGTGATTGGATAACGTAGGTTTGAGGAGTGATCTGTGATTGGATAACGTAGGTTTGAGGAGTGATCAGTGATTGGATAACGTATGTTTGAGGAGTGATCAGTGATTGGATAACGTAGGTTTGAGGAGTGATCAGTGATTGGATGGCGTGGGGTTGAGGAGTGATCAGTGATTGGATGGCGTGGGGTTGAGGAGTGATCAGTGATTGGATAACGTAGGCTTGAGGAGTGATCAGTGATTGGATAACGTAGGTTTGAGGAGTGATCAGTGATTGGATGGCGTGGGGTTGAGGAGTGATCAGTGATTGGATAACGTAGGCTTGAGGAGTGATCAGTGATTGGATAACGTAGGTTTGAGGAGTGATCAGTGATTGGATAACGTAGGTTTGAGGAGTGATCAGTGATGGGATAACGTAGGTTTGAGGAGTGATCAGGTACTATCCTGACCCTTCCTTCCTTGTAAGTGTCCTCGAGTGATAGTAGGACGTCTGTAAGTATGTGTTGAAAGTTAAGTGCTGTCTCAAGTGTGTGTTATCAACCTGCTTGTATTATGGGGGAGAGAGTTATCTCCATTTACACACGTGAATGTGTGTGTGTGTGTGTGTGTGTGCGCGTGTGAGTAGTTACCCATTTTTACGGTACGGGGAGGGATATTTACGCGAGAGAGAGAGAGAGAGAGAGAGAGAGAGAGAGAGAGAGAGAGAGAGAGAGAGAGAGAGAGAGAGAGAGAGAGTGCGACATGTAAGTTGGAGAAATGTTTTATTCTGTTGTTGTCCTCTGTGTGTGTGTATGTGTGTGTGTGTGTGTGTGTGTGTGTGTGTGTGTGCTGGAGGAGGAGGAGGAAGCCCCTGGCATGTTTCAGCGCCGCACACAGCAGCAGGGAGGCGTCAGCTGGTCTGCCGGCACACGGCTCCCTCACGGCTGAGCTTACAAATAGCCCAGTGACGTCACTGGCCAGTTCGAGCACCTGCCTGTTGTTCCCTGGCGTCAGGCAGTGACCGTCTGCTCCTGGGTCAGTGTTCCCCGAGAGAGAGAGAGAGGGAGAGAGAGAGAGAGAGAGAGAGAGAGAGAGAGAGAGAGAGAGAGAGAGAGAGAGAGAGAGAGAGTGCTCCCCACATATTGCCTGCGTCGTAAGAGGGATCTACATGGGGCTTGGAGTTGGGTGTCTGGAAATCTTCACCTCTTGTATGACCATCCAGAAGAAGGAACAGACGAAAGAACCAAATGAGGATTTTTTTTTTCTTTTTTTCTACCTCTACGGCACAGTCATCTGTCCTGGACGCTGCCTGGCTCACGTGGGAAACGGCGAATTAGTTATACTTGCCTCTGGAACTCAGGATCTCGGAGTTTACTCCACGGTTCCTTACCCAGGAGCCCCTTCAGCTCCAAAGCTGCGCTACTTTCAGAAGCAGGGGAATGGTGGACTCCTTTTAGAGTAAGTCCTTTCGTGAGACCGTACCTCCGATAGTACAGCCATGTTACCTCGAGCAGGGTGGAGTCCGGTAACACATATGTTGTATATAACTATTTTCTTGCTTTTATACCGATAAGATCATCTCAGTTTTTCTTAATCTAACTTTTTTTTAACGTTTTCTTTTGTTCGTTGTTGTCTTTGGAGTTTGGCTGGCAGGCGTCACTGCTGGAAGGCGTCTGTGGCTCTGCCCCCGAATTAGATCACCCATTACTAAATGAACCGAGCGTTGCGGAGGTGCGAACACATCCATTTTCAGACCTCAGTTAGAGACTGGATGACTTCCAGTGGGGTCGACAGAGCGTCGGCCGCACACACCGATGGACAGTGTACAGAAGTAGTAGTAGATGTTGGGTAGATAATTGAAGAAAAAAGACAAAAGATGGACAGTGTACAGTAGTAGTAGATGTTGGGTAGATAATTGAAGAAAAAAAGACAAAAGATGGACAGTGTACAGTAGTAGTAGATGTTGGGTAGATAATTGAAGAAAAAAAGACAAAAGATGGACAGTGTACAGTAGTAGTAGATGTTGGGTAGATAATTGAAGAAAAAAGACAAAAGATGGACAATGTACAGTAGTAGTAGATGTTGGGTAGATAATTGAAGAAAAAAAGACAAAAGATGGACAGTGTACAGTAGTAGTAGATGTTGGGTAGATAATTGAAGAAAAAAAGACAAAAGATGGACAGTGTACAGTAGTAGTAGATGTTGGGTAGATAATTGAAGAAAAAAAGACAAAAGATGGACAGTGTACAGTAGTAGTAGATGTTGGGTAGATAATTGAAGAAAAAAAGACAAAAGATGGACAGTGTACAGTAGTAGTAGATGTTGGGTAGATAATTGAAGAAAAAAAGACAAAAGATGGACAGTGTACAGTAGTAGTAGATGTTGGGTAGATAATTGAAGAAAAAGACAAAAGATGGACAGTTTACAGTAGTAGTAGATGTTGGGTAGATAATTGAAGAAAAAAAGACAAAAGATGGACAGTGTACAGTAGTAGTAGATGTTGGGTAGATAATTGAAGAAAAAAAGACAAAAGATGGACAGTGTACAGTAGTAGTAGATGTTGGGTAGATTATTGAAGCAAAAAGGAAAAAAAATGACGCACTATTATTGGCCTTGATGTTCTGAGACGTATTGTAAAGTATATATATTTCTTCATTGAATCCACAGCGAAGGCCCTTGAGGTAGATCATGTGAAGGTCGCAAGCTTACAGATTATCTCCTCATTGCTCGTGATATACGATTTCTCGTGCGCTTCTGGCGCGAGGGATGGAGAGGCTGCATGCCCCTGCGGTAGGGGGAGAGAGAGACGCTTGCTTGTTCTGGGGCCTGACGAAGGTTAGGACCGAGAGGGGCGGACGCCCTCCGTGCCCGACTCTGCTGGGGTCGGGGATGGAGCCCTTGGTCGTCCAGCACTGGTCACAAGCACTCTGTACGCCCACAGATTTACATGGTTATTCAATTTATGTATATCGTCCGTGGATGTACCAGTATTTTTCAGCATATATATATATATATATATATATATATATATATATATATATATATATATATATATATATATATATATATATATATAAATATGTATTTATTTTATTTATTATTTATTTTGCTTTGTCTCTGTCTCCCGCGTTAGCGAGGTAGCGCAAGGAAACAGACGAAAGAATGGCCCAACCCACCCACATGCACATGTATATACATACACGTCCACACACGCACATA
Source organism: Panulirus ornatus (assembly GCF_036320965.1). Classification (NCBI taxonomy): domain Eukaryota; kingdom Metazoa; phylum Arthropoda; class Malacostraca; order Decapoda; family Palinuridae; genus Panulirus; species Panulirus ornatus. Next base: position 10,772,175 of record NC_092266.1, on the reverse strand, counting down.
TACATACCTATACATCTCAACGTATACATATATATATACACACACAGACATATACATATATACACATGTACATAATTCATACTGTCTGCCTTCATTCAGTCCCATCGCCACTCCGCCACACATGAAATAACAACCCCCTCCCCCCTCGTGTGCGCGAGGTATCGCTAGGAAAAGACAACAAAGGCCACATTCGTTCACACCGTCTCTAGCTGTCAAGTAATAATGCACCGAAACCACAGCTCCCTTTCCACATCCAGGCCCCACAGACCTTTCCATGGTTTACCCCAGACGCTTCACATGCCCTGGTTCAGTCCATTGACAGCATGTCGACCCCGGTATACCACATCGTTCCAATTCACTCTATTCCTTGCACGCCTTTCACCCTCCTGCATGTTCAGGCCCCGATCACTCAAAATCTTTTTCACTCCATCCTTCCACCTCCAATTTGGTCTCCCACTTCTCCTCGTTCCCTCCACCTCTGACACACACACACACACACACACACATACACACACACACACACACACACACACACACACACACACACACACACATACACACACACACACATATATATATATATATATATATATATATATATATATATATATATATATATATATATATATATATATATATATATATGCCCTCAAGGACCCCCTTTCCAGAGTCACCTGCAGTAAGTAGCAGGGAAATGATGAACACCTTTGGACTAAGGAGTTCGTCTCTCAGACGTCTGGCATGCTACGCGGGGACACACAGTTACCAACAGATTCCCCAGTCATGTATGTTTTCGATGCAACCCTGCCAGGATGAAGGGGTGTGGGTGTGCATGATGAACGTCAGTGTGTGTGGGGGAGGGTATAAGATAGACATGATGAGTGGTAGACGGTCTTTGAACTTATATGCAAGCGATGAGCAAGCGCGTTTTTTTTTTTCTTCGACCGGTTGTTGGAGATGCTTTCGCCCGGGTTCTGTTATACTAAGCTGTCAGTCATTATGTGATCCTCCTGTGGTCGACGCCTCGTGTGTCAGTCATAATATGATCCTCCTGTGGTCGACGCCTCGTCTGTCAGTCATTATGTGATCCTCCTGTGGTCGACGCCTCGTCTGTCAGTCATAATGTGATCCTCCTGTGGTCGACGCCTCGTCTGTCAGTTATTATGTGATCCTCCTGTAGTCGACGCCTCGCCTGTCAGTCATTATGTGATCCTCCTGTAGTCGACGCCTCGCCTGTCAGTCATTATGTGATCCTCCTGTGGTCGACGCCTCGTTTGTCAGTCATTATGTGATCCTCCTGTGGTCGACGCCTCGTCTGTCAGTCATTATGTGATCCTCCTGTAGTCGACGCCTCGCCTGTCAGTCATTATGTGATCCTCCTGTGGTCGACGCCTCACCTGTCAGTCATTATGTGATCCTCCTGTGGTCGACGCCTCGTTTGTCAGTCATTATGTGATCCTCCTGTGGTCGACGCCTCGTCTGTCCGTCATTATGTGATCCTCCTGTGGTCGACGCCTCGTCTGTCAGTCGTCATGTGATCCTCCTGTGGTCGACGTGTCGCCGTTCCCATTGTTGTCGAATCAGTTTACTCGACACAGATTTCCAAAACTTACATAAATCACTCGCAAGTTTTTTTCGTAATTTTCTTTTTTCTTAGCAAGTGTGGTAACATCGAGTTTCGAAGGAGGTTGAGAGGTACAGGAAGCGTTAGTGTATGGATCAGAGGTAGTTATACAAGGGGGCAAGTATACATACCACCCATACAGGTAGCATCGGGAGCGTTAGCAACCCATACATGTGCTGGGAGGAGGAAGTGTTTCTCCACGGCCAACCCCATACAACTCGTCTTCCTTACTCACCGTGTCATTCCTTCGTGTGTTATGTGCTTAGCGCTGGCTCCAGTAGAAGTAGTCTTTGTTGCTGAAGACGTCGCTGCTCTCCTCTGATCTGTTCTCCCCTGTACACTGCTTCACTTCTGTCCCTGTTGTTCACCCTCGATGTCTTCTTCATCATTGCTGTGTATTCATAATCTCTTCATTTTGTTTTCTATCATTTTGTCACCCCTGCAGACTCCACTGATGTAGTTAACGGTCCGTTTTCGTATATCCTGAAGTACTGAACGAATATTTTGACGGGTGGCTTCTCCCACTCTCATGTTATCATGTCGAGTCTGTCATACCCCACCCGACCCCACCGGTGTAGCAGCATCAGCGGAGGTATGATGATGCTGCGAGGATGGCTTTTCGTCCGTTCCTCCGTCTAAGACCGTTGACGTCCTGGGTCATGGTGGTTGTTGTATTCGTTCTCGTTCCTCCACCTGCTTTCTTCAGCGACACTCTGTGGCCCATCATCCTTTGCATCACACCCCCGAAGACCCCCGCCCGGTTGTCACGGCACGGGGATCCTCCACTGTTGTGGTGTGTCTCTCGTTAAAGACGTTGATCTTGTAAGACGGAGACTTGGTTTTTTTTTCCCCAGGGTTCTTATAGAGAAGAGCTTTTTTTTTTTTCAGGATGCACATAAAGAACTTTTGTCGAGGGCACTTGGATTTTGTTTCCCAGGGCTCTTTAAGCCCTGGACTTATTTTTTCTAGGACATTTTTTTTTTTTTTTGTTATGGTTCCTGTACATATTTCAGTGTTCGTCAGTGACCCCCCCCCCTCAAAATAATCGGGATTAGTCTCCTCGTCCCGTGATCATTGCTCAGCCATTCGCATGCCTCTCCTGGTCTCGTATTGTTGCCCGTGGGGAACAAACGGGACGAGCCATGATTCGAAGCACGTGAGGTGAAGCAGAGAATACACCAACTTGTGTGTAAGTCAGTTTTGGCGTCTTGCATGGCCGGAGCGCCGCCCAGCAAGCAGCGAGGGGCATTGTGCTCCCTGACACGTCCATTCGGCAATGATTACGTCTCTCGGTTGATCCGAACACCGTCCGATGCCGTGACTGAAGTCAGACGGGTGTCCGACTTCAGTCGTGGATGCGTTCGAAAGTCTCATCGACCAGACGTAGGGTCGTAGTTCGAAGCGCTTCACTCCTTTTTCTCCCCTCCTCTGGTAGAGAGGTTTCCGATCATGACACTTTTTTTGCGATCGATTTGCATCATACATTAGACAATTCGTTCCATTTACGTTCATCTTGGGTTCTTATTTACAGTTTCACTGTGATCGATCGTTGTAACGTCGTCTCCCTTCCGCTGTAAATGACACAGACGACCTTCTGCGGTAGCACCGTCAGGCACAGAGACTGGAGGGCCCCGCGTCTAGTGTTTCTTAGGAGGGAGACACGGTGATCCTAGCCTTTTACTGTGTAAGTATATGCTATAAGAGCGGAGGGTACTACATACCCCCCGAGATACACCAGCATCCAAGTACTTGGTATACTTTAGTATAAAGTATACTCCGATATACCTGCCGGCGTGGTATATAGTATGCCATATATCCCAGCGTATGTCATATGATCTAGTGTGGGAATATATTTCACGCTGCGATACTTCAGGCCTCTATAGAGTGCAACATGTGATGTAGATCTTTGTGTATTGGATCGTCATACATTGCATCGTTACGTTCAGCTGAACTCTGTGTTTATGTGTGTGTGTGTGTATGTCATGTAGTGTCCTGTTTCATCACAGCAATGGCAAAGTCCAGCAATTTATAAACTCGTTTGATATGTCACAGGTACGGCATACTCTCTCTCTCTCTCTCTCTCTCTCTCTCTCTCTCTCTCTCTCTCTCTCTCTCTCCATATATATGTCCTTGTCGCTATTTCCCGCGTGAGCGAGTTAGCGTGCACAACAAAAAACGAGAACCCTAAAGGAAAAAAGTATTTTTTTTTTATTAATCTCTTTCCTCTGGAATCCTCCTAGGGAAGAAATACAGGAGGGGGGAAAAGGGGGGGGGGGGGGCATCACACACCCCTGC